>NC_053024.1:223894927-224194927 GCF_003073215.2 Triticum urartu | reverse complement strand
ATGCTTAAACGGCTTAGAATCGGGATTTCAAAGACGTTTTGAACATCATGGACCATATGAGATGTTCCAGGAGTTGAAGTTAATATTTCAAGAAAATACCCGAATTGAGAGATATGAAGTCTCCAACAAGTTATATAGCTAAAAGATGGAGGAGAATAGCTCAAGCAGTGAGCATGTGCTCAGATTGTCTGGGTACTACAATCGCTTGAATCAAGTGGGAGTTAATCTTCCAGATAAAATAGTGATTGACAGAATTCTCTAGTCACCATCACCAAGTTAGTAGAACTTCGTGATGAACTATAATATGCAAGGGATAACGGAAACGATTCCAAGCTCTTCGTGATGCTGAAATCAACAAAGGTAGAAATCAAGAAAAGCATCAAGTGTTGATGGTAAACAAAACCACTAGTTTCAAGTAAAGGGACAAAGGGAAGAAAGGGGAACTTCAAGAAGAACGGTAAGCAAGTTGCTGCTCAAGTGAAAAACCCAAGTCTGGACCTAAGCCTGAAACTGAGTGCTTCTACTGCAAAGGGACTGGTCACTAGAAGCGAAACTACCCCAAGTAATTTGCGGATAAGAAGGATGGCAAAGTGAACATAGGTATATTTGATATACATGTTATTGATGTGTACTTTACTAGTGTTTATAGCAACCCCTCAGTATTTGATACTAGTTCAGTTGCTAAGAGTAGTAACTCGAAACAGGAGTTGCAGAATGAAAAGAGACTAGTTAAGGGTGAAGTGACGATGTGTGTTGGAAGTGGTTCCAAGATTGATATGATCATCATCGCACACTCCCTATACTTTCGGGATTAGTGTTGAACCTAAATAAGTGTTATTTGGTGTTTGCGTTGAGCATAAATATGATTGGATCATGTTTATTGCAATACAGTTATTCATGTAAGTTAGAGAATAATTGTTGTTCTGTTTACATGAATAAAACCTTATATGGTTACACACCCAATGAAAATGGTTCGTTGGATCTCGATCGTAGTGATACACATATTCATAATATTGAAACCAAAATATGCAAAGTTAATAATGATAGTGCAACTTATTTGTGGCACTGCCTTTTAGGTTATATTGGTGTAAAGCGCATGAAGAAAATCCATGCTGATGGGTTTTTGGAATCACTTGATTATGAATCAGTTGATGCTTGCGAACCATGCCTCATGGGCAAGATGACTAAGACTCTGTTCTCCGGAACAATGGAGCAAGCAACTGACTTATTGGAAATAATACATACTGATGTATGTGGTCTGATGAGTGTTAAGGCTCACGGCAAGAATCGTTATTTTCTGACCTTCACAGATGATTTGAGCAGATATGGGTATATCTACTTAATGAAACACAAGTCTGAAACATTTGAAAAGTTCAAAGAATTTTAGAGTGAAGTGGAGAATCATCGTAACAAAAATAGAAGTTTCTACGATATGATCGCAGAAGAAAAATATTTGAGTTGCGAGTTTGGCCTTTAGTTAAAACAACGTGAAATAGTTTCACTACTCATGCCACCTGGAACGCCATAGTGTAATGGTGTGTCCGAATGTCATAACCGTACTTTATTAGATATAGTGCGATCTATGATGTCTCTTACCGATCTACCACTATCGTTTTGGGGTTATGCATTAGAGACAGCTACATTCACGTTAAAAAGGGCACCATCTAAATCCGTTGAGACGACACCGTATGAACTGTGGTTTGGCGAGAAACCTAAGCTGTCATTTGTTAAAGTTTGGGGTTGCAATGCTTATGTGAAAAAGTTTCAACATGATAAGCTCGAACCCAAATCGGAGAAGTAAATCTTCATATGATACCCAAAAGAAAATGTTGGGTACACCTCTATCACAGATCCGAAGGCAAGTTATTCATTGCTGAGAATGGATCCTTTCTAGAGAAGGAGTTTCTCTCGAAAGAAGTGAGTGGGAGGAAAGTAGAACTTGATGAGGTAACTGTACCTGCTCCCTTATTGGAAAGTAGTTCATCATAGAAATCTGTTCCTGTGACTACTACACCGATTAGTGAGGAAGCTAATGATGATGATCGTGTAACTTCAGATCAAGTTACTACCGAACCTCGTAGGTAAACCAGAGTGACATCCGCACCAGAGTGGTACGGTAATCCTGTTCTGGAGGTCATGTTACTTGACCATGACGAGCCTATGAACTATGAGGAAGCGATGATGAGCCCGGATTCCGCAAAATGGCTTGAGGCCATGAAATCTGAGATGAGATCCATGTATGAGAACAAAGTATGGACTTTGATTGACTTGCCCAATGATCGGTGAGCCATTGAGATTAAATGGATCTTCAAGAGGAAGACGGATGCTGATAGTAGTGTTACTATCTACAAAGCTAGAATTGTCACAAAAAGTTTTTCGACAAGTTCAAGGTGTTGACTACGATGAGAGTTTCTCACTCGTATTTATGCTTAAGTCTGTCCGAATCATGTTAGCAATTGCCGCATTTTATGAAATCTAGCAAATGGATAAACAAAACTGCATTCCTTAATGGATTTATTAAAAGAAGAGTTGTATATGATGCAACCGGAAGGTTTTGTCAATCCTAAAGGTACTAACAAAATATGCAAGCTCCAGCGATCCATCTATGGACTGGTGCAAGCATCTCGGAGTTGGAATATACGCTTTGATAAGTTGATCAAAGCATATAGTTTTATACAGACTTGCAGTGAAGCCTGTATTTACAAGAAAGTGAGTGGGAGCACTACAGCATTTCTGATAAGTATATGTGGAAGACATATTGTTGATCAGAGATAATGTAGAATTATTCTGCAAAGCATAAAGGAATATTTGAAACGAGTTTTTCAAAGAAAGACCTCGGTGAAGCTGCTTACATATTGAGCATCAAGATCTATAGAGATAGATCAAGATGCTTGATAAGTTTTTCGATGAGTACATACCTTGACAAGATTTTGAAGTAGTTCAAAATGGAACAGTCAAAGAAGAAGTTCTTGCCTGTGTTACAAGGTGTGAAGTTGAGTAAGACTCAAAACCCAACCACGACAGAAGATAGAGAGAGAATGAAAGTCATTCCCTATGCCTCAGCCATAGGTTCTATAAAGTATGCCATGTTGTGTACCAGACCTATTGTATACCATGCCCTGAGTTTGGTAAAGGAGTACAATAGTGATCGAGGAGTAGATCACTGGACATTGGTCAAACTTATCCTTAGTGGAATAAGGATATGTTTCTCGATTATGGAAGTGACAAAAGGTTCGTCGTAAAGGGTTACGTCGAAGCAAATTTTGACACTGATCCAGATGACTCTAAATCTCAATCTGGATACATATTGAAAGTGGGAGCAATTAGCTAGAGTAGCTCTGTGCAGAGCATTGTTGACATAGAAATTTGCAAAATACTTACGGATCTGAATGTGGCAGACCCATCGACTAAACTTCTCTCACAAGCAAAACATGATCACACCTCAGTACTCTTTGGGTGTTAATCACATAGCGATGTGAACTAGATTATTGACTCTAGTAAACCCTTTGGGTGTTGGTCACATGTCGATGTGAACTATGGGTGTTAATCACATGGTGATGTGAACTATTCGTATCACATGGCGATGTGAACTAGATTATTGACTCTAGTGCAAGTGGGAGACTGAAGGAAATATGCCCTAGAGGCAATAATAAAGTTATTATTTATTTCCTTATATCATGATAAATGTTTATTATTCATGCTAGAATTGTATTAACCGGAAACATAATACATGTGTGAATACATAGACAAACAGAGTGTCACTAGTATGCCTCTACTTGGACTAGCTCGTTGATCAAAGATGGTTATGTTTCCTAACCATAGACATGAGTTGTCATTTGATTAACGGGATCACATCATTAGGAGAATGATGTGATTGACTTGACCCATTCGTTAGCTTAGCACTTGATCGTTTAGTTTGTTGCTATTGCTTTCTTCATGACTTATACATGTTCCTATGACTATGAGATTATGCAACTCCCGTTTACCGGAGGAACACTTTGTGTGCTACCAAACGTCACAACGTAACTGGGTGATTATAAAGGTGCTCTACAGGTGTCTCCGAAAGGTACTTATTGGGTTGGCGTATTTCGAGATTAGGATTTGTCACTCCGATTGTCGGAGAGGATCTCTGGGCCCTCTCGGTAATGCACATCACATAAGCCTTGCAAGCATTGCAACTAATAAGTTAGCTGCAGGGTGATGTATTACGGAACGAGTAAAGAGACTTGCCGGTAACGAGATTGAACTAGGTATTGAGATACCGACGATCAAATCTCGGGAAAGTAACATACTGATGACAAAGGGAACAACGTATGTTGTTATGCGGTCTGACCGATAAAAGATCTTCGTAGAATATGTAGGAGCCAATATGAGCATCCAGGTTCCGCTATTGGTTATTGACCGGAGACGTGTCTCGGTCATGTCTACATTATTCTCGAACCCGTAGGGTCTGCACGCTTAACGTTACGATGACAGTTTCATTATGAGTTTATATATTTTGATGTACCGAAGGTTGTTCGGAGTCCCGGATATGATCACGGACATGACGAGGAGTCTCGAAATGGTCGAGACATAAAGATCGATATATTGGACGGCTATATTCGGACACCGGAAGTGTTTCGGGTGATTTCGGAGAAACCCGAAGTGCCGGAAGGGTTACTGGAACCCCCCGGGGAAGTATTGGGCCTTAGTGGGCCTGAGGGGAGAGAGAGGGCAGCAGCCCAGGAGGTGGCGCGCCCCCTCCCATCGGGAGTCCGAATTGGACTAGGGGAGGGGGCGCATCCCCTCTTTTCCTCTCCCTCTCCCTCTCTTTCCTTCCCCCTTCTCTCTTCCTAGTTGGACTAGGAAAGGGGAGTCCTACTCCTACTAGGAGGAGGACTCCCCCCTCCTTGGCGCGCCCCAAGGGCCGGCCGGCCTCTCCCCCTTGCTCCTTTATATATAGGGGCAGGGGGCACCTCTAGACACACAAGTTGATCCTCGTGATCGTTCTCTTAGCCGTGTGCGGTACCCCCTCCACCATAATCCTCGATAATATTGTAGCGGTGCTTAGGCGAAGCCCTGCGATGGTAGAACATCAAGATCGTCACCACGCCGTCGTGCTGACGGAACTCTTCCCCGACACTTTGTTGGATCGGAATCCAAGGATCGTCATCGAGCTGAACGTGTGCTAGAACTCGGAGGTGCCGTAGTTTCGGTGCTTGATCGGTCGGGCCGTGAAGACGTACGACTACATCAACCGCGTTGTGCTAACGCTTCCGCTTCCGGTCTACGAGGGTATGTAGACAACATTCTCCCCTCTCGTTGCTATGCATCACCATGATCTTGCGTGTGCGTAGGAAATTCTTGAAATGGGTCCTAGCGGAAACTAAGGGATATTAAGGCCTCCTTTTAATAGAGTACCGGACCAAAGCATTAACACATAGTGAATACATGGAATCCTCAAACTACGGTCATCACCGGAAGTGGTCCCGATTATTGTCACTTCGGGGTTGTTGGATCATAACACATAGTAGGTGACTATATACTTGCAAGATAGGATCAAGAACTCACATATATTCATGAAAACATAATAGGTTCAGATTTGAAATCATGGCACTCGGGCCCTAGTGACAAGCATTAAGCATAGCAAAGTCATAGCAACATCAATCTCAGAACATAATGGATACTAGGGATCAAACCATAACAAAACTAACTCGATTACATGATAAATCTCATCCAACCCATCACCGTCCAGCAAGCCTACGATGGAATTACTCATGCACGGCGGTGAGCATCATGAAATTGGTGATGGAGGATGGTTGATGATGATGATGGCGACAGATTCCCCTCTTTGGAGCCCAAAACGGACTCCAGATCGGCCCTCCCGAGAGAGTTTAGGGCTTGGCGGCGGCTCCGTATTGTAAAACGCAATGAATCTTTATCTCTGATTTTTCTATCTCCGAGAATATATAGAGTTGGAGTTGAGGCCGGAGGAGCTCCAGGGGGACCACGAGGTCGGGGGCGCGCCCCCACCCTCGTGGCTAGGGTGTGGGCCCCCTGGTCTTGATCTTTTGCCAGTATTTTTCATTTTTCCAAAAATAATCTCCGTGAAGTTTCAGGTCATTTTGAGAACTTCTGTTTCTGCACATAAATAACACCATGGCAATTATGCTAAAAACAGCGTCAGTCCGGGTTAGTTCCATTCAAATCATGCAAGTTAGAGTCCAAAACAAGGGCAAAAGTGTTTGGAAAAGTAGATACGACGAAGACGTATCATAGGTAAATGATAAAAACAGAATTTTTGATGTGGAATGCTACCTAACATAATTATCAATGTAATTTTCTTTATTGTGGCATGAATATTCATATCCATAAGATTCAAGACAAAAGTTTAATGTTTACATAAAAATAATAATACTTCAAGCATACTAACCAAGCAATCATGTCTTCTCAAAATAACATGGCCAAAGAAAGCTATCCCTACAAAATCATATAGTCTGGATATGCTCTATCTTCATCACACAAAATATTTAAATCATGCACAACCCCGATGACAGGCCAAGCAATTGTTTCATACTTTTGATGTTCTCAAACTTTTTCAATCTTCATGCAATACATGAGCGTGAGCCATGGACCTAGTACTATAGGTGGAATAGAATGGTGGTTGTGGAGAAGACAAAAAGGAGAAGATAGTCTCACATCGACGTGGCTAATCAACGGGCTATGGAGATGCTCATCAATTGATGTCAATGCGAGGAGTAGGGATTGCCATGCAACGGATGCACTAGAGCTATAAATGTATGAAAGCTCAACAAAAGAAAATAGGTGGGTGTGCATCCAACTCGCTTGCTCACGAAGACCTAGGGCATTTTGAGGAAGCCCGTCATTGGAATATACAAGAAGTTCTATAATGAAAATTTTCCACTAGTATATGAAAGTGACAAAATAGGAGACTCTCTATTATGAAGATCATGGTGCTACTTTGAAGCACAAATGTGGCAAAAGGATAGTAGCATTGACCCTTCTCTCTTTTTCTCTCATTTTTTTGTTTTTTTGTTTTTTGGGGCCTTCTCTTTTTTGTATCTTTTTTTCATACGGAGTCTCATCCCGACTTGTGGGGGAATCATAGTCTCCACCATCCTTTCCTCACTGGGACAATGCTCTAATAATGATGATCATCACACTTTTATTTACTTACAACTCAAGAATTAGAACAAAATATAACTCTATGTGAATTCCTCCAGCGGTGTACCGGGATGTGCAATGAATCAAGAGTGACATGTATGAAAGAATTATGAAGGTGGCTTTGCCACAAATACAATGTCAACTACATGATCATGCAAAGCAATATGACAATGATGAAGCGTGTCATAATAAATGGAACGGTGGAAAGTTGCATGGCAATATATCTTGAAATAGCTATGGAAATGCCATAATAGGTAGGTATGGTGGCTGTTTTGAGGAAGGTAATGGTGGGTGTATGGTACCGGCGAAAGTTGTGCGGCACAAGAGAGGCTAGCAATGGTGGAAGGGTGAGAGTGTGTATAATCCATGGACTCAACATTAGTCATAAAGAACTCACATACTTATTGCAAAAATCTATTAGTTATCTAAACGAAGTACTACGCGCATGCTCCTAGGGGGATAGATTGGTAGGAAAAGACCATCGCTCGTCCCCAACCGCCACTCATAAGGAAGACAATCAAAAGATAAATCATGCTTTGACTTCATCACATAACGGTTCACCATACATGCCTGCTATGGAAATCACAAACTTTAACACAAGTATTTCTCAAATTCACAACTACTCACTAGCATGACTCTAATATCACCATCTTCATATCTCAAAACAATCATCAAGTATCAAACTTCTCATAGTATTCAATGCACGTTATTTGAAAGTTTTTATTATACCCATCTTGGATGCCTATCATATTAGGACTAATTTCGTAACCAAAGCAAACTACCATGTTGTTTAAGACTCTCAAAATAATATAAGTGAAGCATGAGAGATCAATAATTTCTATAAAATAAAACCACCCCCGTGATCAAAAAAGATATAAGTGAAACACTAGAGCAAACGACAAACTACTCTGAAAGATATAAGTGAAGATCAATGAGTAGTTGAATAATTATGTAACTATGTGAAGACTCCTTCTCATAAATAAAATTTCAGTTCTTAAGTACTTTATTCAAATAGCAAGAAAAACAAAAGAACATAAAATGACGCTTCAAGCAAAACACATATCATGTGGTGAATAAAAATATAGTTGCAAGTAAAGTTACCGATGAACGAAGATGAAAGAGGGGATGCCATCCGGGGCATCCCCAAGCTTAGCCTCTTGGTTGTCCTTGAATATTACCTTGGGGTGCCTTGGTGAAAGTGTGTTATATCGACTAGAGGGGGGGTGAATAGGCGATTTTTATAAAATTCTTCAAAACATGGGAGTTTTGAAGACAAACGATAGAAATGAACCTATAACCATGCAGCGGAAGGTAGACTACCCTAGACAAGCCACAGTCAAGTATTCAATGAAGTGAAAGCACAAAGACTAACAGCAGCTAGGCAGTACGGATCAGGATGGAAGATAATATGAAACCAATCTGAACAAACAGTCACACAGTGAAGACAAATGGACAATGCAAATAGGCACTGACTTCACAAGGGCCAACTGTAAATAAAGAGATGGGAAGGATAGAACCAGTGAGCTTGGTGAAGACAAAGGTTTGGTAGACCAGTTCCAACTGCGATGGCAGTTGTACGTCTGGTTAGGGCGGATAGGTATTTAAACCTGAGGACACACAGTCCCGGACACCCAGTCCTGAACACGCAGCTCAGGACACTCAGTCCTCACCGTATTCCCCTTGAGCTAAGGTCACACAGACCTCGCCCAATCACTCTGGTAAGTCTTCAAGGTAGACTTCCAAACCTTCACAGACTTCATTCACGGGCGATCCACAATGACTCTTGGATGCTCAGAACACGACGCCTAACCGACTGGAGGATTCACAGTCCTCAAGTGTAATAAGTCTCCAGATCACACAGACAGGAAGACTTCAGTGATGCCTAACACTCTTTGTTTCTGGGTGTTTAGGGCTTTATCCTCGCAAGGAATTCTCTCTCAAAGGCTTCGAGGTGGGTTGCTCTCAAACGACAAAAGCCGTACTCTAACTCTGAGCAGCCAACCGTTTATGGTTGTAGGGGGTGGGCTATTTATAGCCACTGGGCAACCCGACCTGGTTTGTCCAAAATGACCCTTGGTCACTAAGGAACTGACACGTGTTCCAACGGTCAGATTTCAAACACACACGGCAACTTTACTTGGACTACAAGCAAAGCTGACTTATCCAACTCTGGATAAGATTTGCTCTCATAGTCTTCACTCGAAGACATAGGATTTTGGTTAAGCATCACTTCAGTCATTCTGACTGGTTCTCTTGGACCCCACTTAACAGTACAGTGGTTCCTATGACTCAACAAAGAAAAACACAGAACGACGAAACTGCTAAGTCTTCGCGCTCCATAGTCTTCACGCGATGTCTTCTCTTATCATAGTCTTCAATGTGAATGTCTTCACATACCACCTCTGACTTCAATGTCTTCATACATTTTTAGGGGTCATCTCTGGTAGGAAAACCGAATCAATGAGGGACTTCTACCTATGTTATCCTGCAATTCTCACAAACACATTAGTCCCTCAACTAGGTTTGTCGTCAATACTCCAAAACCAACTAGGGGTGGCACTAGATGCACTTACAATCTCCCCCTTTTTGGTGATTGATGACAAACTAGTTGAAGTTTTCAACGGGGAATAAAATATGTGAAATTGTAAAGGATAGGTTATTGTCTTCATAAGTGGCAAAGGCTCCCCCTGAAGATGTGCATATAAGTAATTTGCTTTTGATATGCAAATGCACATGGCAGGTTGTACTTGTGGAGATCCTCTTCAACTTATGATGACAATTTATCATGCATGAAAAGTATGTGAAGATAATGACATGCATAATGAAAAATGGACGTCTGCAAAATGATCTAAGTGCGGAATTTATCGTCGCACATGTGGAATTTATCATTGCATCATAGAATAGCAAATAAGTAGTAGACGACCATCGAGTTTGAGTGTTACAACTCAAAGAACCAAATGTATCAAGACGCGAGAGTTGTAAACACTAGGCAAAATATAAAACTACCGCCCATATGAACCCGCTTGAAGACTATCAAACTCATATGCTTCTCCCCCTTTTGTCAGTAAGGACCAAAAAGGTTTGAAGACATAGAGCACCTACTCGTCCCCGTGAGGAGTTGGTGAAGCAGCAGGGTCTTCGGTGTTGGTTGGCGGTGCAGACGAACTCGGTGCAGTGTTGTTTCACGTTGAAGGTGGTGAAGTAGCATCGTCTTCATCATCGATGACACGTGCATTCACTGTTGCAGCAGAGAAGGAGAACTAAGAGTCTTCAAGAGACGGAGTACATCGCAGCACAGTCCTTCTTGGAGGTGTTGAGTCAAACTTGAAGCGTTCAGAGAAGACATCCTCTTGAAGATCATCTTCAGAACACATAAGCGTCAGCCCTTTCCATGTACGCCGACAAGTTTCATGGGCAACAAAGGCATTCTTGGTGGCAAGGTTGCGAATCCTGTTTACGTCCACCAAGAGGCTTTGCATTTGGCGCTTTAGCCAGTCATGATGCTTATCATGTTTCTGATGAAGGGCAACCAGAAGTTCTCGGTCGTTGAGAACACGAGATCGCTTCTTGGGCCGTTGGGCAATGGTGCTTTCAGTTGCTTCAGTGAGGGCATGATGAGGTGCACGGGTAGTACCAGCCAGAGGATAAACACGAGCGACTATTGGATCTCCGTCAATGTGTTGTGAGAAACTTTGCTTATCAGCATTCTCAAGACTAAGGGGATCCTTGGCAGGCTCTGGATAGATGGCTTCAACTGACATATCGACATCAGGCATAAAGATCCGATGATTGCGAGCAGAGGGCTGATAGGTGACAGTTGAGTGTAGTTTGATCAGCCGCATAATCCATGGAGCGTAAAACTTTAAGCCAAAGAGATCAGATCCTGATGCAGCAAGTTGGCGGATGAAGAAGTCTTATGCATTGAAGCATTTTCCGTGAAGAATATGGAAGACCAAAGTCTTCATTGCACCTTCCAGCTTTGCATGTGGAGAATGTCCTTTGATGGGCCAGAGATTTCACCTTATAATGTGATAGATAGTGCGTGGCAGATACTCAAGGTCTTCAACAAAGAACTCCTTAGGATATGCAGCATCTGGAGGCAAAGGCTTCATCATGCTAAGCATCTGACTCATGTTTGGTTCAGGCTTGTGAAAAATGCTCTCCATAGCTGCACTGTGAAGCTGACAACCAGGTTCATAAAGATCTCCTAGAGTGGGCAGACCAGTGAGCTCAATGATATCAAAGGCTTTGGCTTCTTGATGAACATTGCCTGTCATCCACTCAAGGACCCAAGTCTTCGGATCTCTATTGTAGCCACGAATATGAAGAGTGGCATAGAATTGGAGCAGCAATTTTTCGTTCCAATGCTCCTTGTCAGTGACGAACGGCAACAATCCAGACTCTCTGAAGCAATCCAGAGCTTCTTCCAAACAAGGCAGACCAGTTATGGCTTTAGTGTTAAGACGCATATGTGGGAAAATGCGACCTTGATTGTACAGAATGCATGAGTAATAACTGCGCTGCTGATAGCTCCAGAACCGATCAGAAGATATTCTTGCCTTGGTGTAGGGGTTCTTGGTGCTATCAAAGAAGGTGTTGTGTGCCTTGAAGCCATTGATATTAAAAGATCCAGGTGCAGATGCAGTACCTGGAAACCTGGGCAACCTTGGCATTGGCTTCTGAACCTGAGGTCTGTGCTCAACGTGATAGTCAAACTGAGGACTAGCAGCAGGCGGAGGATTCAGAAAAGGCCATTTGACAGTGATAAGTTGGCCATAGTTGAATGCTTGCTCGATAGTGTGTGGCCTTGGTGGCAGAACAGGAGCAGTGGCATCAACAGAGGCGTCAGGCTGCACATCTGTTGCAGGTGCATCATTGGCTTCATTGGCCTCTGGCACAGTGTTAGGTGCAGGCTCCACAGTGTCTTCAGCCATGACCACGTCATTGGCTTCAGTGGTGTTAGTGGTGGCAGCATCAGGATTCTCAACCTCCACTTCAGAAGCTGGAGGGTCGGTCACGTTCTCCTCGAGAACAACATCTTGGTGAGACGGGGGTGTAGCAACTCTTTGTTGGGGAACGTAGCAGAAATTCAAAATTTTCCTACGTGTCACCAAGATCTATCTATGGAGAAACCAGCAACGAGGGGAAGGAGAGTGCATCTACATACCCTTGTAGATCGCTAAGAGGAAGCGTTCAAGAGAACAGGGTTGAAGGAGTCATACTCGTCGTGATCCAAATCACCGGAGATCCTAGTGCCGAACGGACGGCACCTCCGCGTTCAACACATGTACAGCCCTGTGACGTCTCCCATGCCTTGATCCAGCAAGGAGAGAGGGAGAGGTTGAGGAAGACTCCATCCAGCAGCAGCACAATGGCGTGGTGGTGGTGGAGGAGCGTGCTACTCCAGCAGGGCTTCGCCAAGCACCGCAAGAGACGAGGAGGGAGAGGGGTAGGGCTGCGCCAAGAAGGAGAGGAACTCGTGTGTCTTGGGCAGCCCAAACCTCAAGTATATATAGGGGGAGGGGAGGGGCTGCGCCCCCACCTAGGGTTCCCTCCCTAGGGGTGGCGGCAGCCCCCCAGATCCCATCTGGGTGGCGGCCACAAGGGGGAGAGGGGGAGGCGCACCTGGGGTGGGCCTTAGGGCCCATCTGCCCTAGGGTTTGCCCCCCTTCCCTCTTGGAGGCGCCTTGGGCTTTGGTGGGGGGGCGCACCAGCCCACCTGGGGCTGGTACCCTCCCACACTTGGCCCATGCATCCCTCCGGGGCTGGTGGCCCCACTTGGTGGACCCCCGGACCCCTCCGGTGGTCCCGGTACACTACCGGTAAAACCCGAAACTTTTCCGGTGACCAAAACAGGACTTCCCATATATAAATCTTTACCTCCGGACCATTCCAGAACTCCTCGTGACGTCCGGGATCTCATCCGGGACTCCGAACAACATTCGGTAACCACGTATATCTATTCCTTATAACCCTAGCATCATCGAACCTTAAGTGTGTAGACCCTACGGGTTCGGGAACCATGCAGACATGACCGAGACGTTCTCCGGTCAATAACCAACAGCGGGATCTGGATACCCATGTTGGTTCCTACATGTTCCATGATGATCTCATCGGATGAACCACAATGTCGAGGATTCGATCAATCTCGTATACAATTCCCTTTGTCTAGCGGTACGATACTTGCCCGAGATTCGATCATCGGTATCCCGATACCTTGTTCAATCTCGTTACTGGCAAGTCTCTTTACTCGTTCCGTAACACATCATCCCGTGATCAACTCCTTGGTCACATTTTGCACATTATGATGATGTCCTACCGAGTGGGCCCAGAGATACCTCTCCGTTTACACGGAGTGACAAATCCCAGTCTCGATTCGTGCCAACCCAACAGACACTTTTGGAGATACCCGTAGTGCACCTTTATAGCCACCCAGTTACGTTGTGACGTTTGGCACACCCAAAGTATTCCTACGGTATCCGGGAGTTGCACAATCTCATGGTCTGAGGAAATGATACTTGACATTAGAAAAGTTTTAACATGCGAACTACACGATCTTGTGCTATGCTTAGGATTGGGTCTTGTCCATCACATCATTCTCCTAATGGTGTGATCCCGTCATCAACGACATCCAATGTCCATGGTCAGGAAATCGTAACCATCTATTGATCAACGAGCTAGTCAACTAGAGGCTTACTAGGGACATGGTGTTGTCTATGTATCCACACATGTATCTGAGTTTCCTATCAATACAATTCTAGTATGGATAATAAACGATTATCATGAACAAGGAAATAAAGACAACTCCTATGGCTCCTGCCGGTTGTCAAACTCATCGACATGCAAGTCGTGATTCCTATTACAAGAACATGATCAATCTCATACATCACATATCATTCATCACATTCTTCTTGGCCATATCACATCACATAGCATACCCTGCAAAAACAAGTTAGACGTCCTCTAATTGTTGTTTGCATGTTTTACGTGGCTGCTATGGGTTTCTAGCAAGAACGTTTCTTACCTACGCAAAAACCACAACGTGATATGCCAATTGCTATTTACCCTTCATAAGGACCCTTTTCATCGAATCCGATCCGACTAAAGTGGGAGAGACAGACACCCGCTAGCCACCTTATGCAACTAGTGCATGTCAGTCGGTGGAACCAGTCTCACGTAAGAGTACGTGTAAGGTCGGTCCGGGCCGCTTCATCCCACAATGCCGCCGAATCAAGATTGGACTAGTAACGGTAAGCATATTGAACAAAATCAACGCCCACAACTACTTTGTGTTCTACTCGTGCATAGAAACTACGCATAGACCTAGCTCATGATGCCACTGTTGGGGAACGTAGCAGAAATTCAAAATTTTCCTATGTGTCACCAAGATCTATCTATGGAGAAACCAGCAACGAGGGGAAGGAGAGTGCATCTACATACCCTTATAGATCGCTAAGCGGAAGCGTTCAAGAGAACAGGGTTGAAGGAGTCGTACTCGTCGTGATCCAAATCACCGGAGATCCTAGTGCCGAACGGACGGCACCTCCGCGTTCAACACACGTACAGCCCGGTGACGTCTCCCATGCCTTGATCCAGCAAGGAGAGAGGGAGATGTTGAGGAAGACTCCATCCAGAAGCAGCACAACGGCGTGGTGGTGGTGGAGGAGCGTGGTACTCCAGCAAGGCTTCGCCAAGCACCGCAAGAGACGAGGAGGGAGAGGGGTAGGGCTGCGCCAAGAAGGAGAGGAACTCGTGTGTCTTGGGCAGCTCAAACCTCAAGTATATGTAGGGGGAGGGGAGGGGCTGCGCCCCCACCTAGGGTTCCCTCCCTAGGGGTGGCGGCAGCCCCCCAGATCCCATCTGGGTGGCGGCCACAAGGGGGAGAGGGGGAGGCGCACCTGGGGTGGACCTTAGGGCCCATCTGCCCTAGGGTTTGCCCCCCTTCCCTCTTGGAGGCGCCTTGGGCTTTGGTGGGGGGGCGCACCAGCCCACCTGGGGCTGGTCCCCTCCCACACTTGGCCCATGCAGCCCTCCGGGGCTGGTGGCCCCACTTGGTGGACCCCCGGACCCCTCCGGTGGTCCTGGTACACTACCGGTAAAACCCGAAACTTTTCCGGTGACCAAAACAGGACTTCCCATATATAAATCTTTACCTCCGAACCATTCCGGAACTCCTCGTGACGTCCGGGATCTCATCCGGGACTCCGAACAACATTCGGTAACCACGTATATCTATTCCTTATAACCCTAGCGTCATCAAACCTTAAGTGTGTAGACCCTACGGGTTCGGGAACCATGCAGACATGACCGAGACGTTCTCCGGTCAATAACCAACAACGGGATCTGGATACCCATGTTGGTTCCTACATGTTCCACGATGATCTCATCGGATGAACCACGATGTCGAGGATTCGATCAATCCCGTATACAATTCCCTTTGTCTAGCGGTACGATACTTGCCCAAGATTCGATCGTCGGTATCCCGATACCTTATTCAATCTCGTTACTGGAAAGTCTCTTTACTCGTTCCGTAAGACATCATCCCGTGATCAACTCCTTGGTCACATTGTGCACATTATGATGATGTCCTACCGAGTGGGCCCAGAGATACCTCTCCGTTTACACGGAGTGACAAATCCCAGTCTCGATTCGTGCCAACCCAACAGACACTTTCGGAGATACCCATAGTGCACCTTTATAGCCACCCAGTTACGTTGTGACGTTTGGCATCTTCACCTTGGAATAAAAAGAATTGATATTGGCGCGATCTAACCTATTATGGGGAATCGGTCCTGCACTTGTCCTACCATTCCCCAAGGTATTCCTACGGTATCCGGGAGTTGCACAATCTCATGGTCTGAGGAAATGATACTTGACATTAGAAAAGCTTTAACATGTGAACTACACGATCTTGTGCTATGCTTAGGATTGGGTCTTGTCCATCACATCATTCTCCTAATGATGTGATCCCGTCATCAACGACATCCAGTGTCCATGGTCAGGAAACCGTAACCATCTATTGATCAACGAGCTAGTCAACTAGAGGCTTACTAGGGACATGGTGTTGTCTATGTATCCACACATGTATCTGAGTTTCCTATCAATACAATTCTAGCATGGATAATAAACGATTATCATGAACAAGGAAATATAATAATAATCAATTTATTATTGCCTCTAGGGCATATTTCCAACACTCTTGGGGCTTCTTCTTCATCGGCTGATGCAGCCGGAACATCTTCACCATTTTGGCTTCGGATTCAGAGACAATCACAGTAGGAGTGGCATCTGGAAACACTTGACGTGCAACAGATTGGTGGTGCACTTCTCCTTCTGGAACACTCGAAAGAGGGACTTGAGGCCTTGGTCCTTTGCGAAGCCTGCGTAGCGCTAGCGACGCCTGTGGAGATGGAGTTGGCTGGGCCTCAAAGTCGTCTTCTTCGTCTTGCACAGGTGGTGTGACTTGTTGTTGTTGGGGAGTACTCGGGGTGTCTTGTTGTTGTGGGTGATCAGCCCATGATGCATCCTGAGCAGTTGGTGTCAGAGGACGACCAATGGTGATGAGTTCGCTGTGCGTGAGCACAGGCGATGATACTAGTTGGTGCTCGATCTGAGGAAGGACTTCATCATCTTCAACATTGTCATGGTGACCAATGTCTTCAGCAGCGGTGGGGTCAACTGCTGGAATGTCTTCAGCTTCAGGAGCCTCTGTGGAAGCAGGCTCATGAACTACTATCCGTCGTTCTTGATGCGAGGAATCAAGGCGAGCAACAGAGATGGGTTCTACAACAAGGGGCTCTGTGGGAGCAGCCCGATCTTTCTTAGTTCTGCGCTTCTTCTTGGAGGGAGCGACATCAGAAGCATCAGGATTTTTCCTCTTTCTGGCTTCAGCCTCGGCAGTCCTCGTCTTCTTCAGTTCTGAACCGGTTGACCAGACCTTTGGCTTCGAGCTAGTCATGCTGCTTGGAAAGACTATGTGTGGCTCTACCCGCCTTGAAGGTGAAGATTGGTCTGTTGATGGCTTCTTCTTCTTTGCAGCCATTCTTGGGTCGATGCCAGGATGACCAAGAGCCTTGTGCTTCTCAGCCTCATTGTAGGCTTGCACACACTTGTCAGCTAGGCTCTTCATGCGCTCACGAGAACCTTTAGCTTCTTCACGCTTCTTGAGAAAGGCTTCCTTGAGCTCGTGCAGCATAATCTTGAAGTTTTTCACATCTTGCACGCTGAGCTTGGCCATGTGCTTCTTGAACTGAGCTTTCTCATAGTTGATCTTCTGCTTTAGTTCAACGATGCGCTGAGCTAGAGCTAGCTCAGAAGCAATGGCGCCAGTGAAGGCGACACTGAGGCCAATTGGAAGTTGCAGATCTTTAAAGCTGAGGTTGGGCGTGTCAAATCACTCACCAATGAAGTTATGGATGATTGCAACATCAAAGAGAGGCAAATCATTGAAGATCTCTGCTTCTTCCTTGCTCTTGATCAGTTGCTCAAGAGCGTCATCTGCAAGATCTTCATCGCTGGACAGATCAATGGCGTCATTGCGCAGAATAGCAGCAGCAGTCAGTGCCTGATCAGTATTGTTTCTCATCTCAGTCTTCTTGGAGATACGTGATAGATCTTCAGACTGCACACTGTCTTCAGGAGGTGTAGTAGCCAGTGGCTTCGCACGTGAAGCTTTTGGAGGAGCAGCTGACTTTGAAGCTTTAGCCTTCTTCTGCTTCTGCGACTTCGTAGTAGGAGCTGGGGCTTCATCAGTGTCGGCATCATCATCAGAATGATCCACTTTGGCACCTTGAACAGAAATGTGAGTGATAAGGCCATCAAGGTTGTAGAAAGGTCCGATGATATTGGGTTCAGCATCGCGTGTGCCGTCAGCCCGGGGAGCAGAAGGACCAGGGTTGAAGTCTAGTCCCAATGACTTCTTGTTTTCCTTGGCCGATGCCTTTGCGTGCTGGAAGTTGTGCTTGAAGAGATTATCTTCACGACACCAGAGCAGTGATGATGGGTCGGCATTTTCAGGTTGTAGTCCATGGACCATACAAGGATAGAAACCCAGAGCAATAGCTTCAGCTCTGGTCTTGGGTGGAAGGCTTCGGAAGAGAATGTCACCCCAAGGACTCTTGATGGCATTCTTCTCAGCATATTCCTGGGTCACAAACTTGTATTTAAACCATTGTTCGGCCCAATATCTTCGAATCCATTGGATTCGTGTCTTGCGCTGATTGTAATCCTCTTCTGGATCTGTCTTGTACAGCTCTAAGAGGCCATCAGGCAGATCTCTTGATGTTCCCCCTCGACGTTGTCTGCCACCCTTCCTTGTTGATTTCTCTGTAGCCATGAACTTTAAACTGAAAGGCTTCAAAGGCTTCCGCTTTCTGGTCAAACAGGAACTGGCTTCGGGAGAGTTAATGTAATGCTGTAAGAATTCTGCAAACGAATGCAGACTATGAGAACCAAGGGATTCCCCCACGGACATGTACCTGTGACAGCATTAAGGTGCGAGGGAAGGGGAAGAGGTCATATGCATTCTCAGAAGATTTTGAAGATAAATCAGTTTAGAAGACATTGACCTCATCGTGCAAAGACATTCACTCATAGATAAAGAGTTGGTTCCAGATTTGTACGAATCCATGAATAAGTACAAGTGAGGAATCTAACTACTTTGTGAAGCATAAGTGAACATACTAGGCATATTATGATATGCAGTATGAAATAGATCCAACTTGTGTGAACAAAAACTGCTTGTGGTAGAAAGTAATGAATCTATAGGATCAAAGGGGCCGTAAAAAGGAAGTTTTATTTACCACACAAAGAACTGCTAGACGGAGTGGGAGAGGAGGCCGAGCAGTTCGATCGTCCGTGCCCTAACTTGGCGACGGAGGACACCTACGGCGACGGCGGAGAAGATGATGTCCGCGGCCGGCGTGAAGATGGCGTTGGTGAGGTCGCAGCAGCTAAGCGCTTCGTCGCCGGCGTCGTCGAGGGCTAGCGGTGGCGCTAGGGTTTGTGCGAGAGTGGAAGAGAGGATAATGACTGTGGTGAGGCGTGTATTTATAGGGACAGGGATGGCACAGTGTTATTACACAGGTGCCCCTAGCGATTCACATCTGAAGGGCACGTGGCTATCATGCAACATATCGGAGGTTGTTCCACGTTCCCACGCACGCCTGGATTGTCGGGTGGTCGTTCCCACTTCTCCGGGTTTCAGGTGAAAGGATTTAGCATTGAAAACAGACTTAATGTTTGTCTCTGTATCTTCTGCTGACAAGGACACAGAGAAGATATTCGACAGTTTCAATAGAATGCATATGATTTGGAGAGATAGAGTTTGAGATAAAAAGCATAGAGAGGTTAGGGTTCGGTCACATTCACTTAGTTCAAAAGATTCAACAAGAAGACATAGCTATAAGTGAATGTTGTAGAGGACAGAACATTAGTATATATATATGAGAAAGACAATCAAATCAACATAGTGAAGATAATCATGAAGACAAGTTGAGATTGAAGCCAAACCAAATGTGAAGACATACCAAACGTAACGCCATGAGTGAAACACTTCAAACAGAAAAATTTGGTGGTGGCGTTACCCACCGTATAGGAAGTATTAGACCCAGACACGGCGCACAATTATCGTGGCGCTCCGAAGTCAAATTCCACATTAATGTATTCACACTTAGAATGTAAGTCTTCATTGATTGAAGATATACTTTACTTCGTGTGTTGCACATCTAAGTCATCAATATGCATAAGTGTTAGGATGTGTGCCTGATCACAAGACATTTGAGGATTCCAAGATATTTAGCTCACACCGTAACTTGCAAAACCTCTTCTCATCCAAGGGCTTGGTGAAGATATCTGCCAATTACTCTTCAGTGTTGACGTGTATGATATCAATATCTTCCTTCACAACATGATCTCTGAGAAAGTGATGACGAATTTCAATGTGCTTTGTCTTCGAGTGCTGAACTGGGTTGTTGGCAATCTTGATGGCGCTTTCGTTGTCGCAGTAGAGTGGTACTTGCTTCAGATGAATGTCATAGTCTTTGAGTGTTTGCTTCATCCATAGAAGCTGAGCGCAGTAAGATCCAGCAGCAATGTATTCAGATTCAGCAGTGGAGAGAGATACACAGTTCTGCTTCTTTGAAGACCAACATACAAGTGATCGTCCCAGAAAATGACATGTGCCTGATGTAGACTTGCGATCCACCTTGTCGCCAGCATAATCAGCATCCGAGAATCCAACCAGATCAAACTCTGAGCCCTTTGGATACCATAATCCTAATGTTGGGGTGTAAGCCAAATATCGAAGAATTCGCTTCACAGCTAAGTGATGCGATTCCTTTGGTGCCGCTTGGAATCGAGCACACATGCAAACACTAAGCATAATATCTGGCCTAGATGCACATAGATAAAGTAAAGAACCAATCATGGAGCGGTATACCTTTTGATCGAACTCTTTACCATTATCGTCAGGACCCAGATGATGTTTGGCTGGCATTGGCGTAGTGAAGCCTTTGCAGTCTTGCATCCCAAATTTCTTCAGGCAATCTTTGAGGTACTTCTCTTGAGATATGAAGATGTCGTTGCGTTGCTGACGTATTTGAAGACCAAGGAAGAACTTCAGCTCACCCATCATGGACATCTAATATTGCTCTTGCATCATATATCCAAACTCTTCACTGTATTTCTGATTGGTGTAGCCGAAGATAATGTCATCCACATATATTTGGCACACAAATAGTTCACCATCATATGTCTTCGTGAAGAGAGTGGGGTCGAGGGAACCAGGTTTGAAGCCTTTGCTCTTCAGGAAGTCTTTGAGTGTGTCATACCAAGCCCGAGGGGCGTTGAGCTTGTACACCATGTCAGGATGTTTTGGATCTTCAAAGACAGGCGGTTGTGCAACATACACTTCTTCTTCAATCTTGCCATTGAGAAAAGCACTCTTCACATCCATTTGATACAGAAGAAATGTTATGATGATTTGCATAGGCCAGCAGTATGCGTATGGCTTCAAGTCTAGCCACAGGAGCAAATGTTTCATCGAAGTCAATCCCTTCAACTTGAGTGTACCCTTGAGCAACGAGACGAGCTTTGTTTTTGACAACTTGACCATGCTCATCTTGCTTGTTGTGATATATCCATTTGGTGCCTATTATATTGTGCTTGCGAGGATCAGGACGCTTAACCAGTTCCCATACATTATTCAGCTCAAACTGTTGAAGCTCTTCTTGCATAGCTTGAATCCATTCAGGTTCCATGAAGGCTTCTTCAACTTTCTTGGGTTCAGATATTGAGACGAATGCGAAGTGCCCACAGAAATTTGCTAGCTGTGTTGCCCTCAAACGAGTGAGTGGACCTGGTGCATTGATGCTATCAATTATTCTCTCAATCTGTACTTCATTTGCAACACGAGGATGTACAGGATGAAGATTTTGCTCTTGCTGAACATTGTCATCGTTAGAAGGATTGTCTTCAGGCTGAGCATTGTCTTCAGTTTGACCAGGTGCAGAGATGATAAGCTCCTCTTCAGGATGAGATTCAGATGGTATGATTTCTCCAGTTCCCATAAGTTTGATTGATTCACTGGATGGAACTTCTTCTAGCACGTTTGGCAGGTGCTCTCTTTGTGAGCCGTTAGTCTCATCGAACCGCACATCCACTGTTTCAACCACTTTATAGTGAAAAAGGTTGAAGACTCTGTAGGAGTGCGAATCCTTTCCATATCCAAGCATAAAACCTTCATGTGCTTTTGGTGCAAATTTTGAAGTGTGATGTGGATCCTTGATCCAGCACCTGGCACCAAATACTCTAAAGTAACTGACATTTGGCTTCTTGCCAGTAAGGAGCTCATAGGATGTCTTGTTGAGAAGCTTGTGAAGATAAACACGGTTGATGATATGGCATGCAGTATCAATGGCTTCAGGCCAGAACTTTCTTGGAGTCTTGTATTCATCAAGCATCGTCCGAGCCATCTCAATAAGTGTTCTGTTCTTGCGTTCCATGACGCCATTCTGCTGCGGTGTGTACGGAGCTGAGAATTCATGTGTAATGCCCAAAGTATCAAGATAAGTGTCTAGACCAGTGTTCTTGAATTCAGTGCCATTGTCACTTCTGATGTGCTTGATTTTGACGCCATAGTTGTTCATGGCTCGATTGGCGAAGCGTCTGAAGACATCCTGCACTTCAGTCTTGTAGAGGATTATATGCACCCAAGTACATCTTGAATAATCATCAACAATGACAAAGCCATAGAGACAAGCAGTAGTAGTAAGAGTTGAGTAATGAGTGGGACCAAAAAGGTCCATGTGGAGCAGTTCGAAGGGTTGAGTCGTTGTCATGATTGTCTTCGAGGGATGCTTGGCCCTCGTCATCTTTCCTGCTTCACAGGCACCGCATAAGTGATCCTTCTTGAACTTGACGCCCTCGATGCCTATGACATGCTTCTTCCTTGCAAGGGTGTGGAGGTTCCTCATGCCAGCATGCCCTAGCCTCCGATGCTAGAGCCATCATTCAGAAGCTTTTGCTAGAAGACATACGGCAAGTTGTGGTCCTGCTGAGAAATCTACCATGTACAAATCATCTTTCCGATACCCTTCAAACACTAGAGACTTGTCAGATTCCATTAGAACAAGGCAACGATATTTTCCAAACATCACAATCATGTTTAAATTGCAAAGCATTAAGACAGACGTTAAGTTGAAACCAAGGGATTCAACAAGCATGACTTTATCCATGTGTTGATCCTTTGAGATTGCAACTCTACCTAGACCCAATACCTTGCTTTTACCAGTGTCAGCAAATGTGATGTGACTTTTGTCAGATGGACGTAAGGTTGATTCCATGAGAAGGCTTCGCTTGCCAGTCATGTGATTAGTACACCCACTATCAATAATCCATTCTGAAGCAGCTAGTGTCGTACCCTATAGTGCAGTTAGGGGGATAGGCTTCACGAAGAGAATTGTGAAGCATAAACATTTGACGAGCAAGTGGATTATGAAAGCTTATATCGAGGTTAGGACCGATAGGGAAAGTGGCAAGCGACTCAGGAACAAAATACATAATAAGACCATTTGGGCATTTGATCTTGCGCCCTACAAGATGTTTAAGGTCCCCAGCAATGGCTTCAGACGATTTTGGTTTTCGGCTGGAGACCTTTCCCTGCAAAAGAGAGTTAAGCTTTCTTAGCCACCCACATCTTTAAGGGTGGCTTCAAAGCAATGAGTCTAAGTGCAGCATCTGAGAACTTTGGTTTTGGAGCCCTAGAAAAAGTCTTGCAGGTGGACAATAGTACTCATAAGGATAAGCAGAATAGTTTTTGGTCTTATGAACATGGCGGTTTGATGAAACGCGCTCATATTCATAGGCCTGAGTAAGGTTTCCCTGCAAAACATTTGTGTTAGTGCGACTCAGGTGAGTCCTCTGTCTGTATGAAGCCTTTGGACCATATGAAGCCTGTGGTCTGGGGTTTGTCTTCTTCACTTGTGGTGTCATGACGACATTCACAGGAAGATTCTCCAAACACCTTTTAGGCACCCAGACTTTCTTCATAGGCGGCCCATTCCTACAGTTACTACCAATATACCTGGCAAACACTTCGCCACTCTGATTCTTAAACAGTTTATAGTTTGCATCAAAGGATTCATTAATAACAATGGGATTAGCATGAGTGAAGCCAGATAGGGTGGATGGATCCACTGAAGGTTCCTTTGCAGTAACCCATGTGGTTTTGGGGTACTGCTCAGGTTTCCAGTAAGAGCCATCATCATTCATTTTCCTTTCAAACCCAACACCCTCTTTCCTAGGGTTTCGGTTCAGGATCTGCCTTTTGAGAACATCACATAGTGTCTGATGCCCTTTGAGACTTTTGAACATCCCTGTTTCAAGCAATGTCTTCAACCTAGCATTCTCATCAGCAATAGCAGTGGCATCCTTAGCAGAGGGGTTAGTTACCACATCAACAGTTGAAGGTATTGCAACAGTAGCAGCAGTAGAACATTCAGCAACAGAAGTAGCGTTATCACGCTCAAGGCATTTAAGACATGGTGGTTCAAATCCTTCCTGAGCGGGACTGATCTATTCAGCGCGAAGTGACTCGTTTTCCTTTTGAAGATCTTCATGAGCCGCTCTCAATTTCTCGAGTTCTTGCTTCCTTTGAAGATAATCATAGGAAAGCTTTTCATGAGTTGTTGAGAGCGTTTCATGACGACTTTCAAGTTCCTCATACTTAACATGAAGATTTTTTATGTCTTCAATTAAGGACCGAGATCGAGTCATTTCAGCGTCCAACAGGTCATCGCTTTTGTCTAACAGTTTTTGAATATGTTCCATAGCTTTCTGTTGTTTAGTGGCAAGGGAAGCAAGTTTTGCATAGCTGGGTCCAAATTCATCACCAGATTCATCATCACTGGATTCAGGTAGATAGCATTCAATTACCTTAGCATCTTTTGCCATAAGGCATGATGCAGAAGATGATGATTCTGGTTCGAATGTCATCGCTTTGAGAGATTCCTTAAAGTCCTCAAACTAAGGATCATGACAAGTTCGATGACCTTCATAGACCTCAGGGAGACGGTCCCAGATAAGCTTTGCATGATCGAGATGCATGATATTCCTAAACTGATTTTGAGACAGACAGGAGCAGATGACGTCCTTCGCCGTGAGGTTGAGAAGAGTGTACTTGCGAATGTCATCAGCTTCCGCCATCTTGCACAGATCGGTCAGACCAATCTCAGTGATGGTCCACAGCTCGCTGTTCATCGCCATGAGGCGCTTCTTCATCATGGCCTTCCACTTGCGATACTCATGACCGTCAAAGATGGGACATGACACAGTCTTCATTCCTATGGTCGACATAACTAAAACTCCAGGCGGTTAAACCAAAATCACACAGAACAAGGGAGTACCTCGCTCTGATACCAATTGAAAGTGCGTTATATCGACTAGAGGGGGGTGAATAGGCGATTTTTATGAAAGTCTTCAAAACATGGGAGTTTTGAAGACAAACGATAGAAATGAACCTATAACCATGCAGCGGAAGGTAGACTACCCTAGACAAGCCACAGTCAAGTATTCAATGAAGTGAAAGCACAAAGACTAATAGCAGCTAGGCAGTACGGATCAGGATGGAAGATAATATGAAACCAATCTGAACAAACACTCACACAGTGAAGACAAATGGGCAATGCAAATAGGCACTGACTTCACAAGGGCCAACTGTAAATAAAGAGATGGGAAGGATAGAACCAATGAGCTTGGTGAAGACAAATGTTTGGCAGACCAGTTCCAACTGCGATGACAGTTGTACGTCTGGTTAGGGCGGATAGGTATTTAAACCTGAGGACACACAGTCCCGGACACCCAGTCCTGAACACGCAGCTCAGGACACTCAGTCCTCACCGTATTCCCCTTGAGCTAAGGTCACACAGACCTCGCCCAATCACTCTGGTAAGTCTTCAAGGTAGACTTCCAAACCTTCACAGACTTCGTTCATGGGAGATCCACAATGACTCTTGGATGCTCAGAACGCGACGCCTAACTGGCTGGAGGATTCACAGTCCTCAAGTGTAATAAGTCTTCAAATCACACAAACAGGAAGACTTCAGTGATGCCTAACACTCTTTGTTTCTGGGTGTTTAGGGCTTTATGCTCGCAAGGAATTCTCTCTCAAAGGCTTCGAGGTGGGTTGCTCTCAAACGACAAAAGCCGTACTCTAACTCTGAGCAGCCAACCGTTTATGGTTGTAGGGGGTGGGCTATTTATAGCCACTGGGCAACCCGACCTGGTTTTTCCGAAATGACCCTTGGTCACTAAGGAACTGACACGTGTTCCAACGGTCAGATTTCAAACACACACGACAACTTTACTTGGACTACAAGCAAAGCTAACTTATCCAACTCTGGACAAGATTTGCTCTCATAGTCTTCACTCGAAGACATAGGATTTTGGTTAAGCATCACTTCAGTCATTCTGACTGGTTCTCTTGGACCCACTTAACAGTACGGTGGTTCCTATGACTCAACAAAGAAAAACACAGAACGACGAAACTGCTAAGTCTTCGCGCTCCATAGTCTTCACGCGATGTCTTCTCTTATCATAGTCTTCAATGTGAATGTCTTCACATACCACCTCTGACTTCAATGTCTTCATACATTTTTAGGGGTCATCTCTGGTAGGAAAACCGAATCAATGAGGGACTTCTACCTGTATTATCCTGCAATTCTCACAAACACATTAGTCCCTCAACTAGGTTTGTCGTCAATACTCCAAAACCAACTAGGGGTGGCACTAGATGCACTTACACTTGGGCATCCCCAAGCTTAGGCTCTTGCCACTCCTTATTTCATAGTCCATCGAATCTTTACCCAAAACTTGAAAACTTCACAACACAAACTTAACAGAAAACTCGTAAGCTCCGTTAGCATAAGAAAATAAATCACCACTTAGGTACTGCCGTGAACTCATTCTAAATTCATATTGGTGTAATATCTACTGTATTCCAACTTCTCTATGGTTCATACACTCCGATACTACTCATAGATTCATCAAAATAAGCAAACAACACATAGAAGACAGAATCTGTCAAAAACATAACAGTCTGTAGCAATCTGGAGGTTTTGAATACTTCTGTAACTCCAAAAATCCTGAAAAATTAGGAAGTCCTAAATAATTTGTATATTGATCTACTGCATTTGGAATTGGTATTTTATCGCTCTCTGGTAAAAAATGAAAATTATTTTCGTGAGCACATACTTTCTGTTTTTATCAGCAAGATCAAATAATAATCACCCAAGAAGATCCTAAAGGCTTTACTTAGCACAAACACTAATTAAAACATAAAAAACACAATATTAACATAGGATAGATGAATTATTTATTACTAAACAGGAACAAAAGGCAAAGAACAAAAATAAAATTGGGTTGCCTCCCAACAAGCACTATCGTTTAACGCCCCTAGCTAGGCATGATGATTTCAATGATGCTCACATAAAAGATAAGAATTGAAACATAAAGAGAGAATCATGAAGCATATGACTACCACATTTAAGTCTAACCCACTTCCTATGCATAGGGATTTTGTGAGCAAACAACTTATGGGAACAATAATCAACTAGCATAGGAAGGCAAAATAAGCATAACTTTAAAACTTTAAGCACATAGAGAGAGGAAACTTGATATTATTACAATTCCTACAAGCATATATTCCTCCCTAATAATAATTTTCAGTAGCATCATGAATGAATTCAACAATATAACCATCACATAAAGCATTATTTTCATGATCCCCAAGCATAGAATTTCTATTACTCTCCACATAAGCAAATTTCTTCTCATTCGGAATAGTGGGAGTATCATAAGAAACTCGAATACTATAAATTGTTTCCACATTAAAAGAGTAATGTTTAGATAAAGGGTAATCATAATCATGACAAGTTTGATAAATATAATCATCACTACTTTTTATAGCATAAGTGTCATCACAATAATCATCATAAGTAGCAACTTTGTTCTCATCATAATCAATTGAAACCTCTTCCAAGATAGTGGAATCATTACTAAATAAAGTCATGACCTCTCCAAATCCACTTTCATAATTGTCACAATAAGATTCAACACCCTCCAAAATAGTGGGATCATTACTTCCTAAAGTTGACACTCTTCCAAACCCACTTTCATCAATATAACCATCATAAATAGGAGGCATTCTATCATCATAATAAATTTGCATATAAAAACTTGGGAGGTTAAATATATCATCTTCATTAAACATAGCATCCCCGAGCTTGGGACAGACATTAATTGCAGCAAATAAATTCTCAACATGTCGTTCTCATCCAACATAGCATCCCCAAGCTTGGGCCTTTTCATATCATAAGCATAATCACTCTCATCATTAATAGTATGGATAGCACCAATAGTATAGCAATTATCATCATCACAATGAGTAATAGGAGCAACATAATTTGGGAGGGATACCTTTTACCTTTGCTTCTCCGTCTTTTCTTTTTCTTCTTCACATCATGTGTGAGTTTAATCCTCTTTTTGGAGCTCCTTATTAATGAGATTGGTTGAATAGAAGGCTCCTCCTCGTTACCTGACTCGTCATAAGAAATAATAGGAGGATATTGGGAAGCCTCTTCCCTTTCATTAGTATTCTCTTCATCTTCTATTTGTTTTCTTGTCTTTATGTAATTTGCAACATAAGGATTTTCAATGCAATTCACTGCACAATACATATAAATTTCCTCTAGATCAAAATCAAGAACTTTATTAAGGACAAGTTCTGGAAGATCCTTAGTTATACGTTTCATTTCTTCATAACCCACAAGCAAACTAAGTTCATTATGATTCGCAAGGGAAATCAAGTCATCACAATTTTTGGACACGATTCGATCATGAAACAATTTGCATTGGGCATTTAAACAACCACGTTCATTGCAAAGTTCACAAGGATGGCTAAGAAAATTTAAATTTTCAGCACAAACATCTAGCCTTTCTTGCAACCATTTAGTTTCTAAATACTTATGCCTCTTGCAAAATATATCTTCCCTATTTGGTGTGTACTTGCAAACTCTATGCACTCCAAAAAAATTGACATGCTTATAAGAGACATTTTCATCATAACTAGTGTAATCATCATTAGTACTATAGATATTCAAAGATTTCCTACTAACAACATTGCAATCATGCTCATCATTCAAATATTTAGTGCCAAACATTTTAATGCATTCTTCTTCTAACGCTTTGGCACAATTATCGGAATCCTTATTTTCACGAAAGACAATAAAAAGATGAAGGATATGAGGCAACCTCAATTCCATTTTTTTGTAGTTTTCTTTTATAGACTAAACTAGTGATAAAACAAGAAACTAAAAGATTCCATTGCAAGATCTAAAGATGTACCTTCAAGCGCTAACCTCCCCGGCAAAGGCGCCAGAAAAGAGCTTGATGTCTACTACACAACCTTCTTCTTGTACCTTGTTGGGCCTCCAAGTGTAGAGGTTTGTAGGACAGTAGCAAATTTCCCTCAAGTGGATGACCTAAGGTTTATCAATCAGTGGGAGGCGTAGGATGAAGATGGTCTCTCTCAAACAACCCTGCAACCAAATAACAAAGAGTCTCTTGTGTCCCCAACACACCCAATACAACGGTAAATTGTATAGGTGCACTAGCTTGGCGAAGAGATGGTGATACAAGTGCAATATGGATGGTAGATATATGTTTTTGTAATCTGACAATATAAAAACAGCAAGGTAGCAAGTGGTAAAAGTGAGCGTAAACGGTATTGCAATGCTAGGAAACAAGGCCTAGGGTTCATACTTTCACTAGTGCAAGTTCTCTCAACAATAATAACATAATTGGATCATATAACAACCCCTCAACGTGCAACAAAGAGTCACTCCAAAGTCACTAATAGCGGAGAACAAACAAAGAGATTATTGTAGGGTACGAAACCATCTCAAAGTTATTCTTTCTAATCGATCTATTCAAGAGTCCGTAGTAAAATAACACGAAGATATTCTTTCCGTTCAATCTATCCTAGAGTTCGTACTAGAATAACACCTTAAGACACAAATCAACCAAAACCCTAATGTCACCTAGATACTCCAATGTCACCTCAAGTATCCGTGAGTATGATTATACGATATGCATCACACAATCTCAGATTCATCTATTCAACCAACACAAAGAACTTCAAAGAGTGCCCCAAAGTTTCTATCGGAGAGTCAAGACGAAAACGTGTGCCAACCCCTATGCATAAGTTCACAAGGTCACGGAACTCGCAAGTTGATCACCAAAACATACATCAAGTGGATCACGTGAATATCCCATTGTCACCACAGATAAGCACATGCAAGACATACATCAAGTGTTCTCAAATCCTTAAAGACTCAATCCGATAAAATAACTTCAAAGGGAAAACGCAATCCATTACAAGAGAGTAGAGGGGGAGAAACACCATAAGATCCAACTATAATAGCAAAGCTCGCGATACATCAAGATCGTGCGAATCAAGAACACGAGGGAGAGAGAGAGAGATCAAACAAATAGCTACTGGTACATACCCTCAGCCCCGAGGGTGAACTACTCCCTCCTCGTCATGGAGAGCGTCGGGATGATGAAGATGGCCACTGGAGAGGGATTCCGCCCCTCCGGCAGGGTGCCGGAAAGGGTCTAGATTGGTTTTCAGTGGCTACAGAGGCTTGCGGCGGCGGAACTCCCGATCTAGGTTATTTTCTGGAGGTTTCTGTATATATAGGAATTTTTGGCGTCGGGAACAAGTCAGGGGGGTCCCCTAGTCGTCCATGAGATAGGGCGGCGCACCCGGGGGGGTAGGGCGCGCCCCCCGCCCTCGTGGACGGCCCGGGACTCTTCTGGCCCAACTCTTTTACTCAGGGGGCTTCTTTTGGTCCATAAAAAATCATCAAAAATTGGCACGTTAATTGGACTCCGATTGGTATTCCTTTTCTATAAAACTCAAAAACAAGGAAAAAACAAAAATTGTCACCGGGCTCTAGGTTAATAGGTTAGTCCCAAAAATCATATAAAATATCATATAAATGCGTATAAAACATCCTAGATGGATAATATAATGGCATGGAACAATCAAAAAATTATAGATACATTAGAGACGTATCAGTCTACATAGTTCTCGAACCCGTAGGGTCCGCACGCTTAACGTTCGATGATGATTTGTATTATGAGTTATGTGTTTTGGTGACCGAATATTGTTTGGAGTACCGGATGAGATCACGGACATGACGAGGAGTCTCGAAATGGTCAAGAGGTAAAGATTAATATATTGGACGATGGTATTCGGACACCGGAATGGTTCCGAAGTGTTTCGAGTATTTTTCGGAGTAGCGGGAGGTTATCGGATCCCCCCCCCCGGAAGTAATGGGCCAACATGGGCCATAGGGGAGAGAGAGAGGAGCCCGCAAGGGGTGGCGCACGCACCCCATGGGCTGTCCGAATTGGACAAGGGGAAGGGGGCGCGGCCCCCCTTTCCTTCCCCCTCCCCCTCTCCTTCCCCCTTTCCCCCTCCGAAAGAAGGAAGGGGGCGACTTGGACTAGGAGTCCTAGTTGGTTCCCCCCATGGCACGCCCCCTTAGGCTGGCCTCCCCCCTCCTCCTTTATATATGGAGGCAGGGGCACCCCAAAGCACATCAATTGTTCTCTTAGCCGTGTGCGGTTCCCCCCTCCACAGTTTACTCCTCTGGTCATATTGTCGTAGTGCTTAGGCGAAGCCCTGTGCATATCACATCACCATCACCATCACCACACCGTCATGCTGATGATACTCTCGCTCGACACTTTGCTGGATCAAGAGTTCGAGGGACGTCATCGAGCTGAACGTGTGCAGAACTCGGAGGTGTCGTACGTTCGGTGCTTGATTGGTTGGATCGCGAAGATGTTCGACTACATCAACTGCGCTAAGCTAACGCTTCTGCTTTCGGTCTATGAGGGTATGTGGACACACTCCCCCCTCTCGTTGATATGCATCTCCTAGATAGATCTTGCGTGATCGTAGGATTTTTTTAAATTGCATTCTACGTTCCCCAACACTTTGAAGATGTCCTGGCGGGTGCCCGAATAGTAGAGGGTCAATGCTCAAAGGATGTTATGTTTGAGTGGATGTATTAGGGCTGTTAAAACTTTGTTTTGTAAACCAAAGCTTGTAATATATTTTATGCCTTTATCTGAAGTTGTTTTCCTCCCGTGCGGCCATTTTAATTCTAAAAGATTGCCAAACATCGGCTCCAGTCCCCACGTAGATGCTACCGGGATGTTCGGTGTGGCACATAATCACACTTGACCCAACGTCTTGGTTCGTAAAGGAGGTGTTTGCGGCTTTATCTCTTTCACTTAGCAATAGGAGTTTTATGGTGGGGCTAAGTGCTAGCCCTTGGTGTGTAAGCGGCCGTCCGGAATAGGATGCCTTTGTCGCATGACTGGGTGAAGACCAGCTCTTCTCATAATCACAGAGTAAATCACAAATGATTTGTTGTAAGTCACCGAATCGCCGACCAGCTCTCGCCATATCATGACAATCAATTTTCAGCTTTCTCTACTGAGGTGTTTGACCGGACGAATCAGAAACACAACCACAGTAGTTCTCCCTTTACTACCTTAGCCGAACTAGCGGAACGTAAGGTGGTAACCACAGGAGCCGGGCAACCCAACTATAGACCAAAGACATGATTCAGAGCTAATGCATATAATGCAATATTCGGGACGCCGAAGTATACCCAAAAGAGGTCGGACTTTTGAAAATATATGTGGCCGAATAGAGCCCCCGGCATTTAGGCCGAACCAAAGTATATGTGGTAATCTGAAGCAAGGAGGGAATACATATGGTAAAATAAGCCAATACCGAACAGGGGCTAGCGATAAACTGTTTCCTTTATACTTTGATTAATACGTCAAGACGTGCTATTACAGATAATGCCATAAACATCAAGGCTATTTTACATGCCGAGAATTTGCACACAAGGGAAGCTGTATACAGGGCCTAGAAAGAAAAGGAGTCTTGAAGATCCCATTGATGCCCTGCCGCACGTCTGCGTCGTTTCACCTTGGTAGAGAATCCTTTAAAAGGAGCAGTCGACGGTCGTTTATACAAAAGGATCCTGGAAAAGAGCCCTTGCCTGACCGTAGGGTATCTAGGTTATAATGAACCTATAGTATGAGAGGAAAAAAGGATTAAGGTTCAAATAGGGTCGAGTCGCACTATAAACCTTGTCTGCAGTGTGCCTCCGTCGGTGCCCAGGGTATTGTAAGTGCGTAATTATGCACGCGTGGTACATATGCCGTGTTTTTACCGGTGACCGACGGAGGCGAAACTACTAGTCCTGCTCTGGATCCACCAAGCTGTCGTTTTGTAGAGTAGGCCGGGCTTGCTTAGCAGTGTCTGGGGTCTTGATGACCGATGAAGTGTTCGGCTTGATGAGGCCGCTCTGCACCTCGGCCACAAGGGCCGCGGTGTGCTCCTCAGTACGGAGGGAGCGCTCCATGTTTCCATTGACCGTGATAACCCCGCGCGGTCCAAGCATTTTGAGCTTTAAGTAAGCATAGTGCAGGACTGCGTTAAAACGGGCGAAGGTAGTTTGTTCGAGCAGCGTGTGATAGTCACTACGAAAGGGGACGATGTTGAAGATCAAGTCCTCACTTCGGAAGTTGTCCGGCGATCCGAAGACTACTTCCAAGGTTAATGAGCCCGTGCAGCGGGCCTCTACGCCTGGTATCACTCCTTTAAAGGTGGTGTTACTACGCTTGATTCTTGAAGGGTCAATGCCCATCTTACAGACAGTGTCTTGATAAATCAAGTTAAGACTGTTGCCGCCGTCCATAAGGACTCGAGTGAGATGGTATCCATCAATGATTGGGTCGAGTACCAGGGCTGCCAAACCTCCGCGATGGATACTGGTTGGGTGATCCCTGCGATCGAAGGTGATCGGACAAGCCGACCATGGATCGGATTTTGGGGCGACGGGATCTACGGTGTAGACGTCCCTTAGTGTGCGCTTGCGCTCCCTCTTGGGGATATGTGTGACGTATATCATGTTCACTGTTTTCACCTCAGATGGAAATTTCTTCTGTCCCCCTGTGTTCGGTGGGCGGGGCTCATATTCGTCCTCGCTTTGAGGCCCTTTCCCCTTGTGTTCGGTATTTAGCTTACCGGCCTGTTTAAAAACCCAACAGTTTCTGTTGGAATGGTTGGCAGGCTTGTCGTGGGTGCCATGAATCTGGCAAGGCCTATCGAGTATTTTGTCCAAACTGGATGGACCATCCCTATTTCTTTTGAATGGCTTCTTCCACTGACTGGGTTTAGAGCCACTGAATCTGGCGTTGACTGTTGTATCTTCAGTTTCGTCATTGTTGTTCCGATGCTTGTTTTTGTTACATCGTGGCCTTCCGTTACCACCCTAGCCTCCAAAGTGCCAGGTTCGCTGGTACTTTTGCTTATATGAGCCAACCAGCTATCTTCGCCCGTGCAGAAGCGGGTCATGAGTGCAGTAAGAGCTGCCATAGTCATCAGCTTTTCCTGATGAGGTGTCGGCAAGCCACTCATCATGGATGCTATGTTTAAAGGCCGCTAGGGCTTCGGCGTCCGGACAGTCGACGATTTGGTTCTTTTTAATTAAGAACCGAGTCCGGAGTTTGCGGGCTGACTCTCCGGGTTGCTGTACTATGTGACTAAGGTCATCGACGTACGGTGGCCGTACATAAGTACCTTGGAAGTTGTCTCGAAAGGCATCCTCCAAATCTTCCCAGCTGCCAATAGAGTTTTCTGGGAGGCTGTTTAACCAGTACCGTGTTGGTCCCTTTAGCTTTAGGGGGAGGTATTTAATGGTGTGGAGGTCGTCACCGTGAGCCATGTGAATATGGAGAAGAAATTCTTCAATCCATACAGTGGGATCTATCGTTCCATCGTATGCTTCAATGTTTACGAGCTTAAACCCTTTTGGGAACTAGTGCTGCATTACCTCATCGGTAAAGCACAAGGGGTATGCGGCGCCTCTGTATCGGGCGACGTCACGACGGAGTTCGGATGACATCCATGTTCGGTTTTTGGCCCGAGTTTGGTTATGCTTATCGCGCCAAGCTTGATGGCTATTGTCTCGTGTTGGGGCACGTCCCCTTGATCTGTAGATTGATCTAGTCTGACCGGCTCTATTGTCCAGGTCCTAACGTAAGTTGTAGGTGTAGCCCGGAGCCGCTACCTCTTTGCCTTGATGACAAGGTGGCACATGCTGGTGTTCGACATAAGCGGCCGCTTTGTCCCGCCCACATGGTGGTCGGTCTGGTTTGTTAGTGTGATTATATCTTGACGGTATTGGCTCGAGGGCCTCGTCATCAAATTGTGATAATAGCCTACGTTTCGGGTAGCTCTTTGTTGGGCGCTCAAGGCCGTATTCTTTAGTGGCTAGGATCTTGGTCCATTTGTTATTGAGCGTATCATGTTCAGCTTGAAGCTATTGTTGTTTCTTTTTAGGCTCCTCTCATAGTGGCGATTAGCTATTGCTTGAAGCGCTCTTGCTCGAGAGGTTCCTCTGGCACGATGAAGTCTTTGTTGCCGAGGCTGACATCCTCCTCAGAGACCGGTAGATAGTTACTATCTTCCGAATCCTCATTCTCGACAGGTTCGTCGGGGTTAACTTGTCCCTCCTCTCGTTCACCCTGCTCGGGCGCAGGCTCGGCGGGGTCTTCGGGGTCTTCGGCATCATCCGGAGTGTTGTTGTCTCTGGTGCCGGTATTGCTTTCCTTTTCGTGACGCGATCGAGAGCGGCGCCGCTGACGTCGGTATTTTGGTGGTCCCTCGACAGGCTTGTCCTCAATTGGGTTTTTAGCGCTGTCGTCGTCCTTCTTTTCGGGGGTATCCACCATGTACACGTCGTAAGTGGAAGTGGCCATCCAACGCACAGTGAATGTCGTGTTTTGGCCTAGTTCGGCTCCGGCATCATCGTCCATATCGTCGATGTCTTCGGAGGCGTAGTCTAGCATGTCGGTCAAGTCCTCGACTGTGGCTATTAATGTTGGAAATATGCCCTAGAGGCAATAATAAAATGGTTATTATTATATTTCTTTGTGCATGATAATTGTCTATTGTTCATGCTATAATTGTGTTATCTGGAAATCGTAATACATGTGTGAATACATAGACCACAACACGTCCCTATTGAGCCTCTAGTTGACTAGCTCGTTGATCAAAAGATAGTCATGGTTTCCTGACTATGGACATTAGATGTCATTGATAACGGGATCACATCATTAGGAGAATGATGTGATGGACAAGACCCAATCCTAAGCATAGCTCAAAGATCGTGTAGTTCGTTTGCTATAGCTTTTCCGAATGTCAAGTATCATTTCCTTAGACCATGAGATTGTGCAACTCCCGGAGACCGTAGGAGTGCTTTGGGTGTGCCAAACGTCACAACATAACTGGGTGACTATAAAGGTGCACTACGGGTATCTCTGAAAGTGTCTGTTGGGTTGGCACGAATCGAGACTGGGATTTGTCACTCCGTATGACGGAGAGGTATCTCTGGGCCCACTTGGTAATGCATCATCATAATGAGCTCAATGTGACCAAGTGGTTGATCATGAGATCATGCATTACGGTACGAGTAAAGTGACTTGCCGGCAACGAGATTGAACGAGGTATTGGGATACCGACGATCGAGTCTCGGGCAAGTAACATACCGATTGACAAAGGGAATTGTATACGGGATTGATTGAATCCTCGACATCGTGGTTCATCTGATGAGATCATCGAGGAGCATGTGGGAGCCAACATGGGTATCCAGATCCCGCTGTTGGTTATTGACCGGAGAGTCGTCTCGGTCATGTCTGCGTGTCTCCTGAACTTGTAGGGTCTACACACTTAAGGTTCGGTGACGCTAGGGTTGTTGAGATATTAGTATGCGGTAACTAGAAAGTTGTTCGGAGTCCCAGATGAGATCCCGGACGTCACGAGGAGTTCCGGAATGGTCCGGAGGTGAAGATTTATATATAGAAAGCCAAGTTTCGGCCATCGGGAAAGTTTCGGGGGTAATCGGTATTGTACCGGGACCACCGGAAGGGTCCCGGGGGTCCACCGGGTGGGGCCACCTATCCCGGAGGTCCCCATGGGCTGAAGTGGGAGGGGAACCAGCCCCTAGTGGGCTGGTACACCCCCCTTGGGCCTCCCCCTACGCCTAGGGTTGGAAACCCTAGGGGTGGGGGCGCCCCACTTGGCTTGGGGGGCAAGCCACCCCCTTGGCCGCCGCCCCCCTTGGAGATCCCATCTCCTAGGGCCGGCGCCCCCCTAGGGGTCCTATATATAGTGGGGGGAGGGAGGGCAGTCGCACCCTAGCCCCTGGCGCCTCCCTCTCCCTCCCGTGACACCTATCCCTCTCGCTAAGCTTGGCGAAGCCCTGCCGAGATCACCGTTGCTTCCACCACCACGCCGTCGTGCTGCTGGATCTCCATCAACCTCTTCTTCCCCCTTGATGGATCAAGTTGGAGGAGACGTCTTCCCAACCGTACATGTGTTGAACGCGGAGGTGTCGTCTGTTCGGCGCTAGGTCATCAGTGATTTGGATCACGACGAATACGATTCCATCAACCCCGTTCTCTTGAACGCTTCCGCTCGTGATCTACAAGGGTATGTAGATGCACTCCCCTCTCCCTCGTTGCTAGATGACTCCATAGATTGATCTTGGTGATGCGTAGAAAATTTTAAAATTCTGCTACGTTCCCCAACAATGGCATCATGAGCTAGGTCTATGCGTAGTTTCTATGAACGAGTAGAACACAAAGCAGTTGTGGGCGTCGATATTGTCAATTTACTTGCCGTTACTAGTCTTATCTTAATTCGGCGGCATCATGGGATGAAGCGGCCCGGACCGACCTTACACGTACGTTTACGTGAGACTGGTTCCACCGACTGACATGCACTAGTTGCATAAGGTGGCTAGCGGGTGTCTGTCTCTCCCACTTTAGTCGGATCAGATTCAATGAAAAGGGTCCTTATGAAGGGTGAATAGAAATTGGCATATCATGTTGTGGTTCTGGCGTAGGTAAGAAACGTTCTTGCTAGAAACCTATAGCAGCCACGTAAAAACTTGCAACAACAATTAGAGGACGTCTAACTTGTTCTTGCAGCATGTGCCGTGTGATGTGATATGGCCAAAAGGATGTGATGAATGATATATGTGATGTATGAGATTGATCATGTTCTTGTAATAGGAATCACGACTTGCATGTCGATGAGTGTGACAACCGGCAGGAGCCATAGGAGTTGTCTTAATTTATTTATGACATGCGTGTCAACAGAAACATCATGTAATTACTTTACTTTATTGCTAAAGCGTTAGCCATAGTAGTAGAAGTAATAGATGACGAGACAACTTCAAGAAGACACGATGATGGAGATCATGATGATGGAGATCATGGTGTCATGCCGGTGACAACGATGATCATGGAGCCCCGAAGATGGAGATCAAAAGGAGCAAATGATATTGGCCATATCATGTCACTATTTGATTGCATGTGATGTTTATCATGTTTTACATCTTATTTGCTTAGAACAACGGTAGCTTAAATAAGATGATCCCTCGTAATAATTTCAAGAAAGTGTCCCCCCTAACTGTGCACCGTTGTGAAGGTTCGTTGTTTCGAAGCACCACGTGATGATCGGGTGTGATAGATTCTAACGTTTGAATACAACGGGTGTAAGCCAGATTTACACACGCAATACACTTAGGTTGACTTGACGAGCCTAGCATGTACAGACATGGCCTCGGAACACGAAAGACCGAAAGGTCGAGCATGAGTCGTATAGAAGATACGATCAACATGAAGATGTTCACCGATGTTGACTAGTCCGTCTCACGTGATGATCGGACACGGCCTAGTTGACTCGGATCATGTTTCACTTAGATGACTGGAGGGATGTCTATCTGAGTGGGAGTTCATTGAATAATTTGATTAGATGAACTTAATTATCATGAACTTAGTCTAAAATCTTTACATTATGTCTAGTAGATCAAATGGCCCATGCTAATGTTGCCCTCAACTTCAACGCGTTCCTAGAGAAAACCAAGCTGAAAGATGATGGCAGCAACTATACGGACTGGGTCCGGAACCTGAGGATCATCCTCATAGCTGCCAAGAAAGATTATGTCCTAGAAGCACCGCTAGGTGACTCACCCATCCCAGAGAACCAAGACGTTATGAATGCTTGGTAGTCACGTGCTGATGATTACTCCCTCGTTCAGTGCGGCATGCTTTACATCTTAGAACCGGGGCTCCAAAAGCGTTTTGAGCAACACGGAGCATATGAGATGTTCGAAGAGCTGAAAATGGTTTTCCAAGCTCATGCCCGGGTCGAGAGATATGAAGTCTCCGACAAGTTCTTCAGTTGTAAGATGGAGGAAAATAGTTCTGTCAGTGAGCACATACTCAAAATGTCTGGGTTGCATAACCGCTTGACTCAGCTGGGAGTTAATCTCCTGGATGACGCGGTCATTGACAGAATCCTTCAGTCGCTTCCACTGAGCTACAAGAGCTTTGTGATGAACTTCAATATGCAGGGGATGGAAAAGACCATTCCTGAGGTATATTCAATGCTGAAATCAGCGGAGGTGGAGATCAAAAAGGAACATCAAGTGTTGATGGTTAATAAAACCACTAAGTTTAAGAAAGGCAAGGGTAAGAAGAACTTCAAGAAGGACAACAAGGGGGTTGCCGCGCCCGGTAAGCAAGCTGCCGGGAAGAAGTCAAAGAATGGACCCAAGCGTGAGACTGAGTGTTTTTATTGCAAGGGAAGTGGTCACTGGAAGCGGAACTGCCCCAAATACTTAGCGGACAAGAAGGCCGGCAACACTAAAGGTATATGTGATATACATGTAATTGATGTGTACCTTACCAGTACTCGTAGTAGCTCCTGGGTATTTGATACCGGTGCGGTTGCTCACATTTGTAACTCAAAGCAGGAGCTGCAGAATAAGCGGAGACTAGCGAAGGACGAGGTGACGATGCGCGTCGGGAATGGTTCCAAGGTCGATGTGATCGCCATCGGCACGCTACCTCTACATTTACCTACGGGATTAGTTTTAAACCTCAATAATTGTTATTTAGTGCCAGCTTTGAGCATGAACATTGTATCAGGATCTCGTTTAATTCGAGATGGCTACTCATTTAAATCCGAGAATAATGGTTGTTCTATTTATATGAGAGATATGTTTTATGGTCATGCTCCACTGGTGAATGGTTTATTCTTAATGAATCTCGAGCATAATGTTATACATATTCATAGTGTGAATACCAAAAGATGTAAGGTTGATAATGATAGTCCCACATACTTGTGGCACTGCCGCCTTGCTCACATAGGTGTCAAACGCATGAAGAAGCTCCATGCAGATGGACTTTTGGAGTCTCTTGATTACGAATCATTTGACACGTGCGAACCATGCCTCATGAGTAAAATGACCAAGACTCCATTCTCAGGAGCAATGGAGCGAGCAACCAACTTATTGGAAATCATACATACTGATGTGTGCGGTCCAATGAGCGTTGAGGCTCGTGGTGGCTATTGTTATGTTCTCACCCTCACTGATGACTTGAGTAGATATGGGTATGTCTACTTGATGAAACACAAGTCTGAGACCTTTGAAAAGTTCAAGGAATTTTAGAGTGAGTTTGAGAATCAACGTGACAGAAAAATCAAGTTCTTGCGATCAGATCGTGGGGGAGAATACTTGAGTCACGAATTTGGCACGCACTTAAGGAAATGTGGAATAGTTTCACAACTCACGCCGCCTGGAACACCTCAGCGTAATAGTGTGTCCGAACGTCGTAATCGCACTCTATTGGATATGGTGCAATCTATGATGTCTCTTACCGATCTACCGCTGTCATTTTGGGGCTATGCTTTAGAGACTGCCGCATTCACTTTAAATAGGGCTCCGTCGAAATCCGTTGAGACGACACCGTGTGAATTATGGTTTGGGAAGAAACCTAAGCTGTCGTTTCTAAAAGTTTGGGGATGCGATGCTTATGTCAAGAAACTTCAACCTGAAAAGCTCGAACCCAAGTCGGAAAAATGTGTCTTCATAGGATACCCTAAAGAAACTATTGGGTATACCTTCTACCTCAGATCCGAAGGCAAGATCTGTGTTGCCAAGAATGGATCCTTTCTAGAGAAAGAGTTTCTCTCGAAAGAAGTAAGTGGGAGGAAAGTAGAACTCGATGAAGTATTACCTCTTGAACCGGTAAGTGGCGCAGCTCAAGAAAAAGTTCCTAAGGTGCCTGCACTGACTAGAGAGGAAGTTAATGATGATGATCATGAAACTTTAGATCAAGTTGCTACTGAACTTCGTAGGTCCACAAGGACACGTTCCGCACCAGAGTGGTACGACAACCCTGTCCTGGAAATCATGTTGTTAGACAACGGTGAACCTTCGAACTATGAGGAAGCGATGGCGGGCCCAGATTCCGACAAATGGCTGGAAGCCATGAAATCCGAGATAGGATCCATGTATGAAAACGAAGTATGGACTTTGACTGACTTGCCCGATGATCGGCGAGCCATAGAAAATAAATGGATCTTTAAGAAGAAGACAGCCGCGGATGGTAATGTAACCATCTATAAAGCTCGGCTTGTCGCTAAGGGTTATCGACAAGTTCAAGGGGTTGACTACGATGAGACTTTCTCACCCGTAGCGAAGCTGAAGTCCATCCGAATCATGTTAGCAATTGCCGCATTCTATGATTATGAGATATGGCAAATGGACGTCAAAACGGCATTCCTTAATGGTTTCCTTAAGGAAGAATTGTATATGATGCAGCCGGAAGGTTTTGTCGATCCTAAGAATGCTGACAAGGTGTGCAAGCTCCAACGCTCGATCTATGGGCTGGTGCAAGCATCTCGGAGTTGGAACATTCGTTTTGATGAGATGATCAAAGCGTTTGGGTTTACACAGACTTATGGAGAAGCCTGCATTTACAAGAAAGTGAGTGGGAGCTCTGTAGAATTTCTCATATTGTATGTGGATGACATACTATTGATGGGAAATGATATAGAATTCTTGGAAAGCATAAAGGCCTACTTGAACAAGTGTTTTCAATGAAGGATCTTGGAGAAGCTGCTTACATATTAGGCATCAAGATCTATAGAGATAGATCGAGACGCCTCATTGGTCTTTCATAGAGTACGTACCTTTACAAGATATTGAAGAAGTTCAATATGGATCAGTCAAAGAAGGGGTTCTTGCCTGTATTGCAAGGTACGAGATTGAGCACGGCTCAATGCCCGACCACGGCAGAAGATAGAGAAAAGATGAGTGTCGTCCCCTATGCCTCGGCCATAGGGTCTATCATGTATGCTATGCTGTGTACCAGACCTGATGTAAACCTTGCCGTAAGTTTGGTAGGAAGGTACCAAAGTAATCCCGGCATGGAACACTGGACAGCGATCAAGAATATCCTGAAGTACCTGAAGAGGACTAAGGATATGTTTCTTATTTATGGAGGTGACGAAGAGCTCGTCGTAAAGGGTTACGTCGATGCTAGCTTCGACACAGATCTGGATGACTCTAATTCACAAACCAGATACATGTATATTTTGAATGGTGGGGCAGTAAGCTGGTGCAGTTGCAAGCAAAGCGTTGTGGCGAGATCTACATGTGAAGCGGGGTACATGGCAGCCTCGGAGGCAGCACAAGAAGCAATCTGGGTGAAGGAGTTCATTACCGACCTAGGAGTCATTCCCAATGCATCGGGCCCGATGACTCTCTTCTGTGACAACACTGGAGCTATTGCCCTTGCCAAGGAGCCCAGGTTTCACAGGAAGACCAGGCATATCAAGCGTCACTTCAACTCCATTTGTGAAAGTGTTCAAAATGGAGACATAGATATCTGTAAAGTACATACGGACCTGAATGTAGCAGATCCGTTAACTAAACCTCTCCCTAGAGCAGAACATGATCAACACCAGAACTCTATGGGTGTTCGATTCATCACAATGTAACTAGATTATTGATTCTAGTGCAAGTGGGAGACTGTTGGAAATATGCCCTAGAGGCAATAATAAAATGGTTATTACTATATTTCGTTGTTCATGATAATTGTCTATTGTTCATGCTATAATTGTGTTATCTGGAAATCGTAATACATGTGTGAATACATAGAGCACAACACGTCCCTAGTGAGCCTCTAGTTGACTAGCTCGTTGATCAATAGATAGTCATGGTTTCCTGACTATGGACATTAGATGTCATTGATAATGGGATCACATCATTAGGAGAATGATGTGATGGACAAGACCCAATCCTAAGCATAGCTCAAAGATCGTGTAGTTCGTTTGCTATAGCTTTTCCGAATGTCAAGTATCATTTCCTTAGACCATGAGATTGTGCAACTCCCGGACACCGTAGGAGTGCTTTGGGTGTGCCAAACGTCACAACGTAACTGGGTGACTATAAAGGTGCACTACGGGTATCTCCGAAAGTGTCTGTTGGGGTGGCACGAATAGAGACTGTGATTTGTCACTCCGTATGACGGAGAGGTATCTCTGGGCCCACTCGGTAATGCATCATCATAATGAGCTCAATGTGACCAAGTGGTTGATCACAGGATCATGCATTACGGTACGAGTAAAGTGACTTGCCGGCAACGAGATTGAACGAGGTATTGGGATACCGACGATCGAGTCTCGGGCAAGTAACGTACCGATTGACAAAGGGAATTGTATACGGGATTGATTGAATCCTCGACATCGTGGTTCATCCGATGAGATCATCGAGGAGCATGTGGGAGCCAACATGGGTATCCAGATCCCATTGTTGGTTATTGACCGGAGAGTCGTCTCGATCATGTCTGCATGTCTCCCGAACCCGTAGGGTCTACACACTTAAGGTTCGGTGACACTAGGGTTGTTGAGATATTAGTATGCGGTAACCCGAAAGTTGTTCGGATTCCCGGATGAGATTCCAGACGTCACGAGGAGTTTCGGAATGGTCCGGAGGTGAAGATTTATATATAGGAAGCCAAGTTTCGGCCATCGGAAAAGTTTCGGGGGTAATCGGTATTGTACCGGGACCACCGGAAGGGTCCCGGGGGTCCACCGGGTGGGGCCACCTATCCCGGAGGGCCCCATGGGCTGAAGTGGGAGGGGAACCAGCCCCTAGTGGGCTGGTACACCCCCCTTGGGCCTCCCCCTGCGCCTAGGGTTGGAAACCCTAGGGGTGGGGGCGCCCCACTTGGCTTGGGGGGAAAGCCACCCCCTTGGCCGCCGCCCCCCTTGGAGATCCCATCTCCTAGGGCCGGCGCCCCCTAGGGGTCCTATATATAGTGGGGGGAGGGAGGGCAGCCGCACCCTAGCCCCTGGCGCCTCCCTCTCCCTCCCGTGACACCTCTCCCTCTCGCTAAGCTTGGCGAAGCCCTGCCGAGATCACCGTTGCTTCCACCACCACGCCGTTGTGCTGCTGGATCTCCATCAACCTCTTCTTCCCCCTTGCTGGATCAAGTTGGAGGAGACGTCTTCCCAACCGTACGTGTGTTGAACGCGGAGGTGTCGTCCGTTCGGCGCTAGGTCATCGGTGATTTGGATCACGACGAGTACGACTCCATCAACCCCGTTCTCTTGAACGCTTCCGCTCGCGATCTACAAGGGTATGTAGATGCACTCCCCTCTCCCTCGTTGCTAGATGACTCCATAGATTGATCTTGGTGATGCGTAGAAAATTTTAAAATTCTGCTACGTTCCCCAACAATTAAGTGGGTGGTGGGTGGGACGCAAAATTCCCCGCTCTCAGCCCCTGGTCGGGCTGGGCGTAGTTCGGAGGTGATAATTCCGTAATGGCGAGAGATCGCATTAAATCTAGGGCCTCGTTCAGGAGCGAAGGCTGGACAGGTGACCAAGGACCTGCGGAGCTGGGCATGGTAAACGCCACCTGACTGTGCTCAATGGACGCAGGCCTCGAGGGGTTGGAGTTAGCATCCAGAGGTGAGTTCGGCCTCCCGATGACAGGGAGAGTCCTGTTTGGTTCCTGCCTGCCGGTAATATAGTCACCTCTGGGTCTCCGGCAGGGAGCTCCGTAGTTGGAGAGGGTCTGGCGGGGCTCATGCTCCCATCTTCGGATAGGGTGGTCCGCTCTGGATCTGAGTCTAGGGAAGGAACGACAGTTGGTTCTTGAACGGAGCCTGATGGTGGATCCGATAGGTTTCCCCCTTGTAGATGAGGAACAGCGGTCGGGGCCGAGAATCCTTCAAAGATCAAGTCTCCTCGGATATCAGCGATGTAATTTAGGCTTCCGAACCTGATCTGATGATCAAGGGTGTAGCTATCGATTTGTTCAAGGTGACCAGCTGAATTGGCACGCAGAGCGAAGCCGCCAAACACAAAAAGTTGACCAGGAAGGAAAGTTTCCCCGGAAGCAGCATCGTTGTTGATGATTGAACGAACCATCGAACCTTCTACCGATGACACAGTGGACCTCTCAATGAAAGCACCAATGTCGGTGTCAAAACCGACCGATCTCAGGTAGGGGGTACCGAACTATGCGTCTGAGGATCGAAGGTAACAAGGGACAGGGGGAACACGATGTTTACCCAGGTTCGGGCCCTCTTAATGGAGGTAAAACCCTACGTCCTACTTGATTGTATTTGATAAGTATAGGGGTTACAAGAGTTGATCTACCTCGAGATCGTAATGGCTAAACCCTAGCTGTCTAGCCTCTATGGATTCTGATAGCCTCTATGGACTAAACCCTCCGGTTTATATACACACTGGAGGGGCCTAGGGTTGTACACAATCGGTTTACAGAGGAAGGAAATTACATATTCAGACAGCAATCTTGCCATCCATGCATAGGAGAGTCCTACCCGAACACGGGGGAAGACCTTCTGCCTTATATCTTCATGGTCCAACAGTCCGACCCATGTCACATAGCCCGGACACACGAGAACCCCCTAATCCAGGACTCCCTCACCCGTCATCTTCACCCTCCGAATCCTTCCCCAGCGCCCAGAAACGGCCGCCACACCCATGGCCAGGACCCACGTCACTGGCATGCCCTCCCCGCTCGCCCCACCCGACGTGCCGGCCGCCGGTGTCTCCCTTCCGGCGGCGGCACACAGGATGAGGGGCGAGGCGAGCGCGTCGGGAGAGCTTCTCTCTCCAACGGTCATTTCTTCCTCCTTCATCAATTTGTGACATACAAAATCCAAACCAAGCAAATTTATCTAGTATTACTTAGTCTAATCCAATGTATATTTTACTATCTGCAATACTTTGAGGCAATGCCTCTTCTTTGGTTTCAACGACGTATGATTATGATAATATCTTTGTAGATTGTGTCTTAGTTAATAAATTGATGAAATATCAATAATTGTACTCCATTTACCTGAGGACGAAATTAGCAATATTTATTCTCTTAGATGCACAAACATGTATAGTTAGCACTATTTTTCTCTTAAATGTACAAACATAAATAATACTATTAAATATAGGCTTACACGAATCTTGTAGCAACCCGTATTTTGTGTAATTCAAAGAGAAAGAAAATAGGATCCTGATAAGTGTCACACATGTGGCACAAACACACGACAACTTTCAACGATTTTATGGCAAGTTTAGTGTCGCGATGATGACACCTTTAGTTGTCAAGCATGACAACTTCTTTTTGGATGATAAATTTCAGTTTTTTCTTTTCAAATAACAACTTTAGTTGTAAAAAATGACAAGATCAGAGTGCTTCATGCCACACATATGCCACTTATCATTTGAGAGAAAATACAGTTGACGCAAGCAGCAGTACCGGACGATAGCCTACATGAATCTTGTAGCAACCGCTACAAAGCCGAACCGCGACACTTCATTGGTGACATTATTTGAAACACTTGCTATGAGTGGTAGAAGATGGGGAACAATAGTTTTAAGAGAATTACCCCCGACTTAGCTCGAGTCCAGGTGGCACTATAGATCTGGCGGCCGTCTTGTGGGTTGTGACGCTGATCCACAACTCTTGTAACTTGTGACTACTCTCTATCTCAATATATCGGCATACAAATTTCCTGCGTGTCAATTATAATATGTGTCATTCAAGTAGAAACACAAATTAGGGCGTACAAGATTTATTTAACCCGTTGCGATGCACTGGCTTTTTTATTAGTTTAGTGTAAAACAATGACAAAGAAAATAAAAACTTGTCCTAAGCTGTACCGGACGGTAGGCTAGCAAAAGTGACGATGCGTGGATGAACCCTAGCAGAGAAATCTGCAGACGCAAAGTCCAACCCGGCCCATCACTTCCCGTCACCGGCACACCACAGCGCCGCACATCATCGCCTCCCACTCCCCACCGCTGCACGCACACACGCTCCCCACCCCACCCCCACCCCGTCGTCCTCCCTCCTATTTAGCTTCCTCATTTCCGTTTCCCACACCCCTCCCTCACCCAAAAACGCACGCCTCCGATCCCCACGCCGAGACGGCAGCCTTAGACCTAGCCACCACAGCCGCCGTCGGACAGTGACCTCCGCGGACTCCGCAGGCACGGGGATAAGGTAGGTCCGGCACGCCCCCGATCACCGCGGCCGCGATGCTTTTGCTGCCCGACGTCTACCGTAGAGTTGCCTGTCCCGCGATTTAGCCTCGCCTCAGCGCGGGGAGCTCGATCGGGCCCGTGGTGGTAGCTCAGGCCGCGAACGCGGTGCCCGTTCCGGCGTTTTAGGATTGGAATGCCGTGAAATTCGGCGCGTTCGCGGCGGGGTCGCTCGGGGTTCGGGGGATCTCGACGTGCTGGGAGTTCGCCGGATCTCCCGAGGATGCTTACGTGGTCGTTTATGGGTAGATGATTGCTTGGTTTGTTCTCTGATGGTGATCGGATCTTCGGTTTTGCTTTCTCGTGGCTTGTGCTGTGCTTAGATCCTTGGATAAGGAGGCGAAGTAGAACGATTTTGATGCATTGACGCTGTTGTGTTGCAATCGGATGGGTGATTTGACGATTAGGGGATGATACCACAAACTTCTAGTGCTGTGATTCTTTTGCCGATTGCATATATACCGAAATGGGTTTTGTATGAATAATTTGCATAGCAAATGCAGCATGCATTTCCAGTTCAAAGTACTTGTCAACTTGTCATCTCATCGTGCTGTTCAATACCCGTGATCTGGTATTTGTGTTTGTTTGTGCTCTGTAAAATAGAACGGCTTACAGATGCATCATTTAGTTAATTTGTAAGGTCGCCACTCTGCCATTATGTTTTGCTGTACCCCTGGGTGTTTGTGTTAGACAGCACTTGTGCATTATAGAAAATCCAACAGAAACTTCTTGGTAGATGATTATTTGTCATTGTGCTTCTTTAGCCATCACTGAGTCTTGCATTTCCATCCGTGCAGATCACTCAACCCTGGGCTGATTGTGGCTGGTATTGGCGATTTAAGTGTTTGTTAGGTGTTTTCTCTTGTGTCTTGTGTCTTAATCTTTGATTAAGCTTCACTGAAAAGACTGTACCTGAGAAACTCTGTTGTTGGAACATTTCTCTTGTAATATGAATGTATTTTGACAATCCTTCTTCATGTGCTAGAATCATATATTTCAGCTTCAGAGCTTTTATGGTACTTTTTAAGTTCCCTACTGAAGCGAATACCTAATGCATTAACTTTAAGTTTGTGATGACCATTCATGCAAATTCGTGGATATTAATTCAGAACCTGGTGGCATATTAATCCTGGATACTTGATCAAAAGGAAAATTGGAGCTCCTTGTTCATGTCTTCAATGGAGAGCCTAGCACAGTTAGAGGTGTTGTGCGAAAAGCTTTACAACTCTAGAGACTCGGCTGAGAGAGCACATGCAGAAAGTACGCTCAAGTGCTTCTCAGAGAACAGTGACTACATTTCGCAGTGCCAATATATATTGGACAATGCGTCAACTCCATATGCCTTGATGTTGGCCAGTACAAGCTTGGTGAAGCAAGTCTCAGACCGCAGTCTTTCTCTGCAATTGCGCCTTGATATCCGTAATGTTTCTTTTCCGACAACATAGCATGATATTGCATGTCATTGAGTTTTGATTCTTTCAACTGTTGCATCTGCATGTCATGTTGGATTTATGTCTCTTTCTATATGTTCACATTCATGTACAAGTTGCGTGTTGTACTTGTCATGTTAAATATAAGTTACCAAATGTCATGTACAAGGTAGTTGGGCATTTACAAATGTTAAGTATACGTTACCAAATGTCATTGAGTCCTTACTTAAACCATAATGGTTTTGTTGTTTCCTTGATTCACAGCTTATTTTATTTGTCCTTAAAAGCATTTATGTTTATTACAAAGATGAAATGATAATTTACGTACTCTATGCCTACCTTTTTTGTGTGCTTCTGTAGCATACCTGGAAGGGATAAGTATTTATGTTCATTTTATCTCAATTTTTATGTTTATGCATTTTAGCCGAAATAGATAACTTATTTATCTATATCCTCCCTAACACACTTGTGCTCTGCGCCATCTTTTTGTTGCTAATTAAAGACTAATCTATTTGTAATCTGTGTGAAGGGAATTATGTCATGAACTACCTTGCGGCAAGAGGACCTAAATTGCAGAACTTTGTGACTATTTCCCTAATTCAGCTTGCATGTCGGATAACAAAATTTGGATGGTTTGATGATGACAGATTCAGAGAGATTTTTAAAGAAGCAACAGATTTCTTAGCTCTTGTAAGTATTTCTTGTGTTTTTTTGCATTCGTAATGGAGTTGCCTAATTTCCTATCATGTATGAAGTATGGACTCCATACCTGGGACAAGTATTGTTGCTTAAAGTAGAGTTGTGTCATGTTTTAAATAAGGACTCCATACTCATAGTTGACTGAAACCTTCTCCTCAGAACCAACCGTCAAAATATAACCAGCTGTGCCAGATACACATGCATCTGTGTGTGAAAATGTATGGATGTTATGACCATTGTTTATAAGGTGTCCTGCCTTGGATGCTTAGGTGACGCTTAGGTGGCAAGGTGCCCAGGCAACGCCTTGCAATTATGCCCGCTTTAGGCACTTAGGCATCGCTTAGGTTCAGGGCGGTTGGTGCTTGCCTTAGGTCGCCTTACCGCCTTATAAACAATGGTTATGACTCTCATTAGACGGAAAGACGGTATTTTGTAAGCAAAATATATAGTGCTTAATTCCTGATGGCTTTAAGAATTTAACTTCTTGGAGGTATTTAACAAAGTTATTATGTTTGTTTTGCATCTCTTTGGTAAATCGAACTTGATTTTCTCAATGTACTATGAGGAGCAAGCACCAGCTTTCAAGTTTAACAGTGTTTCAGTTGATAATATTACTGATAACTGGTTTGGTTTGAGTTATTTGATCACATTTTTAATTGCTCCAAAATGCACTTTCTTGTGCTGTGTACTTGTAGTATAGTTATTTCCATTTTCAGATACAAAAAAGCAAAGAGGGTGACAAGTCAGTGTGATGAATTGTACTTTCGAAAGCACCTTTGGTTTTATAAAGCAAAAGTCTTGTTCATGCCAAAACCTGATTGCATGTCTTTAGCATGTAGCATAGTGCCAATTACAATCAACCTATTTATGGAAAGCAAATTGAAATGAAGCAGGTTTCCGCAATAAAATTTCACTTGGAACTTTTTTAAATCATGCCATGTCAAATGTTATCTGATTCAGTTTTCTAAATTTGTTGCTTATGCTTATGTCTTCAGGCATCTCAGGATCACTATTTAATAGGGTTGAAGATACTAAATTTTCTCGTAATGGAAATGAACCAGGTGAGATCTGGAAAATTTTCTACTGTATATCTTGTTTCCATAAACGGTTTCTTCTCTATTCAATATAGTTAGGCATTTATATTAACACTTAATACATTGGTTGACTTCCCAAAAAAGGTATTGACATTGTTCCTTCTATAACGCTGCACAATATTTTGTTGTCTAACGTTATTTGTCATGCACAGTTTTATTGACGTACATATCTAGCTTCCATGGGCATAGAACCACTACCACGTACATTCATCGGAAACTGCGTGTGAGTTAATAGTGTATAAGTACTAGCGAACACGATGGACTTACGACTCACCATTGTTTATAAGGTGTTAAGCCGACCTAAAGCGCTCCCGCAAAAAAAGGCGACCTAAAGCTAGCACCACCTGCTCTGATGCCTAAGCGCCTAAAGCGGGCATATTTGTAAGGCGCTGCTAGGGCGCCTTATCGCCTAAGCATCTAAGGCAGGATGCCTTGTAAACAATGTGGCTCACTACATTCATACTACATAAGAAGTCATTATTGGCATGCAAAAGAGCATGCAGTCCTAATGGTTAGAATATTACTCCCTCCGTAAAGAAATATAAGAGCGTTTAGATGACTAAAGTAGTGATCTAAACGCTCTTATATTAGTTTACGGAGGGAGTACTGTTTAATCCCACCAATATGAATAAGCGGGTGTATTTAATATTAATTAATAGGGATGGTTGGCTCATCGATGTTCAATCTCCATTTATATCTCCATGCTAATTTTAGAAACTACAAGTTTAAGTTTGAGATATACGGGGAAAGTGGATCCAATCATCCTGATTATTTCCCTCAGATTTGAGTGCTATCATTCAAAGTTGGTCTCTTCTCCAGACAGCCTGTATGTTGTACATATTCAGAGATTAATTACTGGTTTACATCTGTTGTATGCGTGCATGCTTTCTTATTTTTGGAATAAATTCTATAATTTACTCCATACCCTATGGATAGCTAACTTTCACGCACTCCTGTCCATGGCTAATTCTTTGGTGAAGCTTACTAGCTTAATGCAAAAGAAAAATATCCTAATTGCGTCTCTACTAGTTTCAATCGAACATATTACTTCTTTGTGTTTCTGTAACCACTCTATGAATAGTTGGACCAATTAAAGTTATCGGTATGCAGTTAACTGTTCTATTCATATTGGAAACTACCTTCAGCTTTTGGTGTTTACTACTAGCATCATCGCTTCTGGTCATGATTTTTAGTTGTTATAGTTGACTTTTTTTTTCCTTTTTTCATTGCTATTATAGTGTAATGCTCATTTCTTGTATCAATCATTTTCCTTTCTTAAGGCATACTGTATGAGGAAGTTGAATGTTTATTATCTTTTTTATGCATGTAGGCGAACTCTGCAATGCCTTTGACACTTCACAGAAAAATTGCAACTTCATTCAAGGATCAGTTTCTTCTGCAGATTTTCCAAATTTCTCTTACCTCATTACACCAACTGAAAAGTGAAGGTGATGTTTGAGGTGTTACGTGGGCATGATTTGTCATTCCATTAGACTTCATTAGAATACCTACTCTGATTTCATTTCTACCAACTAATACAGTTCTTCTTACATTACAGTACCGGATGAGCTAAGGCGTGTTCCTATTTCGCTTGCATTGAGGTGCTTGTCATTTGACTTTGTTGGTTCTCCAGTGGATGAGAGCTCTGAAGAGTTTGGAACAGTGCAGGTATATTGGTTGCTTAATTGTTAGCTTCCTATTAAACGGACACTTTTTTTTTGCCTTTTCTTGTAGTTTACGCATATTTATATCTTCATGCAGCTTCCTGCATCCTGGAGGCCTCTCCTTCAAGATCCTTCCACTGTTCAGATCTTTTTTGATTACTACAAAGTCAATGATACATCTGTTTCAAAAGAGGTACATTTTAAGTGTTTTGAATGCTGTGTGATCAGTAGTACATTCTGCAAATGTACCACCAGTGACCCACTGTTCCACATGCTTAAACGACCTTTTGATTGGCTGGTTATTGATATATTTATTATTGGTATGTTACTAGCTATTAGAACCTGCAAGTCATGAAATATTGATGTTTAATATTTTGATTGACTCCGATGTAGGAGCAGTATTTTCCTGGTGATATCTGAGTCTGAGAAGCATATTTTATTTTTGTTATATACATCGATTTTTCTTCTTCAAGAAATGCTTGCCTTATGTATGTGTGCATGGACCTTGTTTTCTACAGGCTTTGGAATGTCTTGTCAGACTTGCTTCTGTCAGGCGAAGTCTTTTTGTGGAAGACCCCGCCAGGTCCCAGTTTCTCTCACATCTGATGTCAGGCACCAGGGAGATACTCCAAACAGGCCAAGGTTTAGCACTTCTACATTTTGCTCGCAAGATTGTTAATAGTGCTGTTTTTCAGTTCAGAACAATAGTCTTGGATTGAAGTCCTTTAGTGAAGGGAACAAGCCTGTTATTCACCAGTTAAGAAGCATTTAAGTTGACTAGCTAATTACTACTCCCTCCGTTCCAAATTACTTCTCGCAGGTATGGATGTATCTAGATGTATTTTAGTTCTAGATACATCCATTTCTGCGACGAGTAATTTGGAACGGAGGGAGTAGTTACGTGAACCTAAAGTCTTGAGTTGAATTACAAGTCACTAGCAAAAGGGCCCGTGCGTTGCAACGGAGGAAAAAAAAACTCAAACCTGCAACGGAGGAAAAAAACTCAAACCTTCAACTTAAAGGTATTTTTGTTATGAGCATGTATGTAAAGCCGATCATGTTATCATGACCGATGTCTTCGCATCTGCCAACCATGCCTATTTTTTATTTAGTACGACACCATTATCACTGTTGAAAACTTAGGAGATTCACACGGTTAGTCAAAAATGCAATACATAAAAAAGAACATACACAATGTGTGAAGGCCCGTCGGGGCACACTGTTTCTGAATAAAGGCAGCCGCGGCTTGGCCTCGTGCGGTCTCGAAATACAAATTTGGAATAATGTCTATAAGGACCGAGTCAACCAGACCTTTCCTTGGAACATGGAATTTTCTTATCCCTGATTCTTTACTTTTTCTCATAAGTGCAACATGGCTGGGCATCTTAGGCTTCTCTTGCGTCAGTACCACATATGCTGAACTATAATGTTTGTTTCATATTATTTTTGCTGGTCATGTCATCATGCTTTAATTTGAAATGTGGTTGTTTAAAAACACTCACTTGAAATCTTATTAAATTTGCCAACCCAAAAGAAATTCAAACAAATAATTTGTATGGATCTTTGATCTAGGGAATTCACATGGTGGTTCTATTTATAACTCATGAACATAGCCTCCCAATAATATTAGGTGGCTAAAAACAAATCATTTCATTTATTTGGAGTTAACCATAACCCACTTTCAATTTAAACCTCTTAACTAAATAGTTGGAATTATATTTGTATAGCAGTGTAAATGTAAGTTCCACGTGGAATAATTTATTTGGAGTTGGTACAACCCAAAATAAAATAGTTTTTAAGTTCTTTTTTTAGACAAAGTTATTAAGTTCTTATAAAACAGCATATACCTCACCGCTCTCTCTGTGTGTTTCTTTTTGGCCCAAGCAATGCATAGCAGCAATTTGCAGGCCCCTTTTCCTCAGCCCGTCACCAGCGGCAGCCTCCCTGAACCTTATCCCGATCCCCAAATTCCTCTTGTATTTCTCGATCCCGTGTGCGCCGCCACACTCGCACACTCACAGAGGTGAGGTGCCTTGCACCCGATCCCCCACGCGGGCTCGCTGCACGGCCACCCGGCGACTGGCCCGGCCGCACACGCCGACGAACCCCGCCGGACCGCCGTTGGCCTCGCTCTTCCTCTCCTCCTCTCCCGCTGTGCATCGCGTCACCATGCCCGAGCTGCCGCCTTCGGCCATGGCAGCCATCGCCCAGCTGCGGCTCCCTCGCGCCCCCTTGTGCATCCGGTCGCCCCTTCTTCTCCTCTCGTCGCCCAACGCCTGGTCGCCCATGCCGCTCACCTCAACCACCTCTGATGCCCGCACTCACGCGCAAGGGCGCTCACCTCTCCACCGAGCGTCGGCCCTGCCGCACCGTCCGTCCTTATGAATTTTCCATCCAAATCTCGCGGAGGAGTCCTCATGGCCAGCGGCGCAAGGCGAGCAAGTGGAGCTGGTGCAAGGCAAGGAGGAGGCCCACGGCGACGGAGCTGCTCGTTGTTGTGGTGGCCGGAGGTGCTGCACCAAAGGACGGGTGCAGCAGCACGCTGCCCGTGCGGAAGGAGGGGAGGCGCGAAAGGGCGACGCACGCCGGCGAGGGAAGGAGAGGAGGCGCAGACGCCATGGAAGGTGCGAGCTCGCGTCGCGTGCAAGCTGGGAGACGGCGCAAAGCAGCTGCGGGGGAGAGGAGGGCGATGCGAGGGACGTGGATACTGGATAGAGAAGAAGGAGCTGGCTGCGGCTGGAGTAGCGGCGCTCCGCGCGATGGCCAGTTTTTTTCTTTTTACAAAACGAAACGTTCTGGATTGACTAAAACAGGGACTGCGGGTTAATAAAGAAAAAACATAAGGACTTTTTTGCAAAAAAGCCGCGACGATGAACCCGAGAGACTCAACCCGTGCTTTATTATTAGGGAAAGATAGCTAAATTTATGTGCAAGGAGAAGCCAAACTTACCCATGCACCTGTGGAAAGAATTAAATAATTCTATGTAATTTATTTTGACTTACCATTAACAGGTCTCGCTGATCATGGAAATTACCATGAGTTCTGCCGTCTTCTGGGACGCTTTAAAGTGAATTACCAGGTTGTGATATTGCTACTTAAATTAAGAATAACCCTACTTTAATTCTTGTCTATTCTGTGACTAAAGATATGTTTATGTTTGTTTCTTTAAGTATTTAGTAGACTATAGACAAACTTATCCATTGCAGTAATGATAGTGGTGCAACAGTTGTGAAGTATGCATGTAGTTTTCCTACCCAAGTTCGCTCTCCTGGCATGTTGGATGCATGAGGTAGTACTATTTTGGTTTTGTAGCTTCTCCAAATCTTTTAGCTTTATCAATGACAAAAATCGGTCAACCAATTATGCTACACTTGAGTTCCATCATTCTGTGCTGTGACTGCTGATGTATTATTTGAAATGTTAGCCATAAACAAACATCACTGTACTTGATGGAACATTGTATTCATATCACGATCATTATTCTTGTCAATGTCTTAAGTGGTGACCTGTTGTGGTTTATGGCTCCCCCATGCATGATGTTTTTTTGGGGTTCATTTTTGTAAATAAACTTGTTGCTGGATAATGACATCTCTCAGTTTCGTATGGTTGTAGTTCTTGTTTTTCTCTTGCCAAATATACCATGTATTAGTGAGCTATATGACTTATTTCTGTTGTTATGTTCAAATTGCCATTTTACTTGTCTTCAAGCGAAAACATATTAATGTCGTTTTTCTATTCAAAGTTTGCCATGAATTGATTTGTTTAGTCAAAAATAGTGCAACTTAATCTGTGATTTGTAATTGAAGCAACATCCTATCAAACTGTATCATATTTATTCTGTGATACTCCCTAGTTGTTTATTTTTGTGAATCTAATTTATGTCATATTGGGAATACCTACATCCTGATGATTTGGTTTAAATTTGGTTGTTATCCATTTTCGGGTCAAATTATTAATTAGCTTACTTCATGGTTGTACTGGCATCCTTCAGGCTAGGAATGATTCAATTTTTTATTAAATGTTTTGAACATTTGATCTATTATACCTCACAGTTATCAGAGCTTCTGAATGTTGAGTTCTATGGTGAATGGCTTGGTCTCGTAGCAGAATTTACAACTAAATCATTGCTATCATGGCAGGTTTGTCTTTCTTCTTGCTCACTTAATCTTTGTTGATTGTTGTCTGTTATGACTTTGGTATGTTACCGATTATTTATTTTGTAGTGGGCCAGTAATAGCGTCTACTATCTTTTAAGTCTCTGGTCAAGGCTGGTGACATCTGTGCCTTACTTGAAAGGCGATACACCGAGTCTGCTTGATGAAACTGTACCCAAAATTACAGAGGGTTTTATCACTTCTAGAATTAATTCTGTCCAGGTACCTTCTTCTGTGAGAGGTCAACTACTTTTTTATTTCAGTCTAAGAAGAAACTGTTTGCCATTTTTATTATTATGTCATTTCTGTTCATCACAGGCCAGCTTTGCGGATAACTCACCAGACCCAGATAATCCGTTAGAAAATGCGGAAAGTCTCCAGGATCAGCTGGAGAGTCTTCCTTATCTTTGTAGATTCAAGGTGCTGCTACATCATAAATTTTTCTTTCTGATTTAATATATTATATCTTTTGTATTCAAAACATTGATTTGACTCAGTAAACATGTACACATTCGTTAGTAGGATTTAGCCCCTATTCCAGTTTTTCAGTAAATGTGGTTAAGGGTTTGCATGTGTCAGTTTTGGATCGAGCATGTGATATGCACCTTTGTGCTCTGACTAGCATGTCCAGTAAGTTTATGTATTCAACTCAAGAGTTTTCGGGCTGCCAAAACTGCGCAATCTACACAAAGATAATGCAATAGATGACCATTCTGCTACTCATCTTCATTTGTTAAGATGCTGAGAAACTGTTTGCAACCTCAGAATATTCTCTACATTGAGTGCTTTGTTTGAATTCAGAGTCTACACAAAGATAAGGCAGCAGACAAGCACTATAGTCTTCATCTTGTTGCATTTGTTAAGTTGTTGACGAAATTTTAGTGACCGCACATGATATTTTTGCTGAATCAACTGTGTTGTTCAACTCTGAGTTTTGGACTGACTGATGTGAAGGACTATATGTACTCTACACCCTGAGCTATTAGAGAAATCTGGCCAACTCATGTAAAACTATTTTTAATTACATTTCAGTATATGAGATCGTATTCATCCATAATTCTTTACCTGTACTATTTCTTACTATGAACCATGATACAATTTCTTCCTTACAGATTATAGCTGTATGCCCTTCAACTCGGTACGAGGGTTTGGTACTTTGATTAGGATTGTTCTACCGATTCCCATAATCATCATCCCCCTTTTCATCGATTCATTTTGATTTATATTTTTATAGAATGGTGGACGTATATATGAAGGCTTATAATTCCTTCAATTGAGATTTGGATGGAGTTGTTATGCATGTCCAGTCACCAGTCACCACTCACCACTGAGTGTTTATATCTGATTTCATTGTTTCCTAAACGCTATTGTGCCTTCTATAGAATTACTTCAATCACAAGTGATTTCTTTGATAGTAGTATGCAGTGGTTAAATGATTGTTCTACCAATTCCTGTAATCGTCGACCCCCTTTTCATGGATTCATTTTGATATATATTTTCATGCATTCATGGATTGTTATACATGTGTTTATATCCAATTTCATTGTTTCCTAAACGTGATAAATATAAGTTTTTTTGTAGCAAAATGCGTGCTTCCTTTTATCTGTTTGCCTTCTATAGAATTACATCAATCACTGATTTCCTTGACATCAGGATGCAGTAGTTACATGAAACCCCTTAGGACACTGTTGTTTTTCCGGCCTGGCTTGTTCGCTGAGAAGCTTTGTGACCTCTTGTCGGCCTTCCCTTCTATATGTTGTTGTTTCTCCCAAGAAATTTATATGCAAGGCTTTGCATGTTCTGTAGAAAAAGGAAGTCCTTGTTTCTTTGGGATTTTTGGACTTGCTTAAGTTTTTTATATTGCATGCCCTGATAGTTACTTTCTTTTGATGAGTTTGCAGTATGAAAGCTGTAGCCTCTTCATCATTAATATCATGGAGCCTCTTCTACAAGCTTATACGGTATGTCAGTCTTGTTTCTCATTTTTCTTTTCCCAGAAGAGATTCAAAGTAAAATATTTGTACAGGCAAGGTCAAGATTACCAGCTTCTGGAGATGCAGCTGAGCTGTCTGTCATTGAAGGGCAAATTGCATGGATGGTCCACATAATTGCAGCTATTCTCAAGATTAGGCAGACTGTTGGTTGCAGGCGAGTAATTAATTTTGTTGCTGTTTGCCTTCTCTTTTTCTAATATATTCTTTTCACTAACAAGGTTCGCCATTTTCTTCTGCAGCCAAGATTCACAGGAGTTATTCGATGCAGAACTTGCGGCTCGTGTGTTACAGTTGATAAATATTACTGACACAGGGGTGCATGCACAGGTTAGGTGAAATTATCTCATCGCTTGACATGAATGATGAGCTAGTTTGCTTGCAGGAAGATTTTCCTTTTTTATGTGCTATCTGATATACGTAGATGCCTGCGAATGTAGTATTGGACTATTGGTAATGGTATTAGACATGTTCTTTTGGTTTTTGGAACAACATTATTTTTCAAGAATCTTCACAGTTTAACAGTGTTGACCTTTTACCCAACTATACCATAAATGTCCAACCACCTATTTCTCCATTCCCTTGTAAAATTGCAACTGCCCTGCTTCAAATGACTAATTTTGGAAGTGTTCAGTGCTCTTTACAGCAACCATATTTTTGTCCCAATGCTACCTGTTACATTCACTTTAGGCAAAATAAACTGAATTTGAGGGTATAGTGAAATGGTAGAAACAACAGCCCCCATAAACACTTGCTGTTTGACGTGCACCCTAATCCAGTGCCACTTGTGTTACTGAAATAGTCTACTTGTATGGGCTAGAGTCTGAGTAGACATTCAGTTAAGCCGAAAACTTGGTTTTGGTTTTTGTACTAATGTGCATAGTTGAAAGCAGCAACAGAAGCATCTAGTACTAGTTTTTTGTAAACAGAAACTTTGGTGACAATTCGGCTTGGGTTTTTGGTTAAAACACAATGCACATCAGATCACGTACAAAGAATTGCAGCCTGCAGTCTGAACTATGGACGTGTTTTTGGAGTTGTCTCACCCTAGTGAGATTTGCGACCCTCTGTCCCACCTACTGTAGCACGCGTTTTGCCCAGGGCATGATGACTTGGCCTCATCCCCTCTTCCTTGGCTCAACACTGGCAGTCTGTTGAGGTTTGCAAATTCATAGCGGGGAGCTGGGGAGTAGTGCACGGTTTGCTCCAGTAGGGAGCTTTGACTGAAACACCTTACCATGCTACATTGTAGGACACATCTTTGACTTGAAGTGGTCGAAACACCTTACCATGCTACATGGTAGGACACATCTTTGACTTGAAGTGGTTGAAACACCTTACCATGCTACATGGTAGGACACATCTTTGACTTGAAGTGGTCAAACACATTATACACTCACCTGGAAACCCACAACCAAGAGATGCTCATCACACAAGGTATGCAATCAAGGAAGGCTAGGTTGGCAAAAATTGCTGGCCATATCAATGGCTGCCGTCGGCCTTTGCTCTCGCTGTGGCTGCGAGAGACAGAGGGAGAGGGAGAATATTCACAAGGAGTTGCTTGTGACATGGCAGCCTCTCCTTACGTTCTAGTGTTTGTTTGTTGAGGACTTGTGATTGGATCTAACTGCTGCTGATCTGGTGCATGTGCATGCATGATGAGGTTGGGGATTGTGGATGGCCATGGGCCCTGCTGTGATGCCCACAATCTGCCACGGGGCCATAGAGCTTGTTCCTTAATCCAAATAGTTTGCTTTGTAAGCCAATGTTCTGGTGGTTTAAAACCAATTTCACCAAAAATCATTTTTGGTTTTGTAAATTTGGTTCTGAGCAAAATCAGTTAATTCATCTTCAGTTTTGGTTTTGGCCCTATGGTTTTTACGCCCATTCCTTGGCTGGAGGTGAATTTGATGGATTGCGTTGTGAGAGTGAGGTTGATGTAGACAATATGGGCGAGAGGAGAAGACAAAGACTAATTTGGTTCTGAGCAAAATCAGTTAATTCATCTTCAGTTTTGGTTTTGGCCCTATGGTTTTTACGCCCATTCCTTGGCTGGAGGTGAATTTGATGGATTGCGTTGTGAGAGTGAGGTTGATGTAGACAATATGGGCGAGAGGAGAAGACAAAGACTAATTTGGTTCTGAGCAAAATCAGTTAATTCATCTTCAGTTTTGGTTTTGGCCCTATGGTTTTTACGCCCATTCCTTGGCTGGAGGTGAATTTGATGGATTGCGTTGTGAGAGTGAGGTTGATGTAGACAATATGGGCGAGAGGAGAAGACAAAGACTAATTATGTAGTTGCTTGCTCCTCATTAACATTGCTCATTGAAGACAGAAGATTAATTATGTAGTTGGTTCATGAATACGTGGGCTACGCAAACTTGATCTCTTAACTTCCCTTCAAAGATCTCAGCCTCTAGCTGCCTTAAATAAAGTTTAACTTTCACAATTCAAAGGTATTTAGATAACTAGTAGATTTCCACCCCCTTTGGGTGGGTGGAGCTTGTACCAGCAGAGCTATTGCCCACAGTCCCACATGGCATCAACAAAGCATGGTTTGGGATGATTATTACGACATAAATGTTGGTTCCATATGCATATATCCTACTTAGATATTATCTCTTGATGACTCAAAATTCTTTTCCCCCGTAGGATAAATTGTACTCCCTCCGTTCCGAATTACTTGTCGCAGGTATGGATGTATCTAGATGCATTTTAGTTTTAGATACATCCATTTTCGCGACGAGTAATTTGGAACGGAGGGAGTATGTGATATTATCTCTTGCGTTTGCTGAACTTGCATGAGTTTGTTGTTGTTCTTTCATCCTTATATGGCATGCCATCAGATCAGGGCTTTACTTTGCTTACCAGTATTTATTTATAAGCGGCGCAAGCTTATTATGTGAAGTGTAACTCATTATCTTTTCTTTGCAGAGATATCAAGAAATAAGTAAGCAAAGGCTTGATCGAGCTATTCTTATCTTTGTTCAAAATTTCAGAAGGTCATATGTAGGGGACCAAGCCATGCATGCTTCAAAGGTTTAGAAACATGAAATTATACGACAGACTGATATTATTTGTACTGTATCTTGATATACCCTTCTGTCATATTATAAAGCATTGCTTCTTTGCTGCAGCAGTTGTATGCAAGATTGTCTGAACTTCTTGGACTGACTGACCATTTAGTTTTACTCAACGTCATTGTTGGGAAAATAGCTACAAATCTGAAATGCTATGCTGAGGTGACTATTCATTTACTGATTTCAGCTTTGACATTGATCTATAAGGTGTTGCTAACCTTTGATGTGTATACAGTGCGAAGATGTTATTGATCATACTCTGTCACTGTTCCTGGAGCTTGCATCTGGGTAGACTTGTAGATTTATGTATTCAGTTTCATTTTCTCATGTTCAGCATCATGATTTTTATTTTCATCTTGTATTGCCATAGCAGCTATATGACTGGAAAGCTTCTTCTCAAGCTGGAGAGTACAAAGTTCATTATCGCAAATCATTCTGTAAGTGCTTCACACTACTTTCATTTGATAGATATCTGTGCTTCTCGGTCTTGGAAATGATTATGTTTTTACTATTCATACTGCCAGCGGGAAAATTTTCCGTTTCTTGAAGAATACAGATGTGTCCGCAGTAGAACTAACTTCTACTACATCCTTGGCTGCTTGGTATTCATGGAGGATGGCCCAGTAAAATTCCGAAGTTTCATGGAGCCACTTCTGCAGGTGCATAGCTTGTTATTTTTGTGTTAGTATAGATTTTTTATCACATTTGTTATCTAATTTTATTCTTTGTTTTCACTATAGGTTGCAGTTAATTTGGAGGCAAGTGCTGATGCTGCTTTCCGGACTGATGTTGTAAAGTACGCATTTACTGGTTTGATGAGAGATCTACGAGGCATTGCTATGGCCACAAACAGGTGTATTCTCTGAACATACACAAGTGTCCCAATAGTTTGTAAAATTTGGAGACTAACTGCTCTTTTGTTGATCTAATTCAGCCGCAGGACTTACGGCCTCCTATTTGACTGGTTGTATCCGTCTCGCATGCCTCTTCTGTTGAGAGCCATCTCCCTGCTGACTGATGAACCAGAGGTTGTCAATGATCACTAATGTTACATTTTTTGGGACACTTCGCTTTTATTGGGCTTAACCTTGTTATCTAGAATCCACGGCTTATTAATCTTCTCCTTATTCATCATCACATGCAGGTCACCACACCCTTACTCAAGTTCATGTCTGAATTTGTTTTGAATAAGGCTCAACGATTGACATTTGATTCGTCATCACCAAATGGGATCCTTCTGTTCCGGGAGATTAGTAAGCTGATTGTGGCTTATGGTTCACGGATTTTATTACTTCCAAATGGCACTAATATTTATAGAAGTAAATACAAAGGCATATGGATTTCATTGACTGTTCTTTCAAGGGGTGAGTATGCGTATTGTGTTTTGAAACATATTCTTTTGTGACCGCTGGTTGCTTACGTTTTTGCCGATGTTAATTTCATTGTATATGATACAAATGCTCAAGGACTTATGTAGTAGAAGTATATTTGTTTCAACCACTTGAAAGAGATCCTTGTTTCAAGGGACTATTAAGGGCAAATTTTGTGAATTATACATTTTGGCTGGTTTCTGTGAAAGCCTTTTGGTTATAGGAGGCAACTTTATTCAGATTCTAGGAAATTTTACGGGGCCATGTTTTTAACCTAAGCTCTATTTGCATTATTAGGGTTATAATAAGATAATAGTGCTGCCTAGTACTGTGTTTATACCGTTGTCACATAAAAATATTTGAATCGTTGTGGAATTGTAATCTCTTCTTGCCGATAATTTACTGTTCTTTTGACTGGCATTCACTTGAATTGTATGTGCAGCCCTATGTGGGAACTATGTCAATTTTGGTGTCTTCGAGCTTTATGGTGACAGAGCACTTGCGGATGCCCTTGATATATCTTTAAAGATGACCCTGTCAATTCCGTTGTCTGACATATTGACATTTAAAAAGGTATCGAGTTATTTATGCCATCTTTGGAATTTAGTTACAATTGTTTTTCCTATGTTATGTTTGTTAGCTATCTGAAAACATTTGTGGTAAGTTTTATAGCACCGAAGAAGTGAAGTTGTTGTCTCTTGTCACATAGAACGTGTATACTTGGCATATGCAACAGTTCGGTCATCAGAAACTGGACCAAAATTGTGGTGCCAATGCAGCTGAGTAAATCCTTTCTTAGTAAAGTAATCTCATGTATTTACATGGTTGGTGTGTTAAAATAATATGCTGTGGGTGCATATGCAACCATGGTTCACATACTGAACGGTCTATGGGAAAGTAGTGGTGTCCAGAATTTTTTCCATGAGGAATTTTTGTTATGTTCTATGACCTAAAGATTTAAAACAGTATAATTCGTATTCCAACCTGTATTATTCTACATTTCAATCAAATATAATATACTCCCTCTGTTCTTTTTTTGTAAGACGTTTTGGACAGCTGACACTGAACTGTTTTGGGCGCTGTGTGAATTGTCTAAACGTCTTATAAAAGTGAACAGAGGGAGTATGTAAAAACAGGAGTCAGGATTGTAAGCCATATCCTTTCTTTGTACCTTGTTTTTTTTTTTGCTGTGCGTTGGTTATGATAGGTCGTGTCTAAATAGTAGTAGTATCTTTGTTTGTATTGTGGATCGTGTTTTTGTAGGTTAAACCATGGACTATATGCAAATACACTTTGTGGTCACTTAGGTGCATCTATTTTACATATCATTGCTGTTGATTTCTTTCAGCTTTCAAAAGCATACTATGGATATATGGAAGTTCTTTTCAACAACCATATCACTATCAATTCTGTCCTCAATTTGGACACAAGCACATTTGTGCATATTGTCACCTCGCTTGAATCTGGCTTGAAAGGATTAGATACAGGAATATCAACACAGGTATCTCACTATGAATCTCTTTACCACCTGGAAATGTTCCTGTAATGACAACATGACACTAGTAATGGATCAGTGCCTGAGCTATGGTTTTCTAAGGGATAACTTGCTTCACAACTTGTAACCACAACAAAGACTAATGAAGTTCTATTATCTACTATGTATATGCCTGAAGCTAGTTTATTACGTTTTGTTGCAAGAAAATCCTTCTATTACTTATGTATATGCCTGATACTATTGCTGTTTGGGTTATATGCATTCTATTTTTTTCTTTTGGCAGTGTGCTTCTGCCATTGATAGCTTGGCAGCTTTCTATTTTAACAATATAACAGCTGGTGATAATCCACCATCACCAGCTGCACTGAATCTTGCTCGACATATTGGGGAGCTCCCAAGTTTATTTCCTCAGGTTTGTGACGCTAATCTTTTGTACCATATTCGAAAAGGTTGCTTTGTAATGATAATAATAATATTTTTTCTGCAACAGATACTGAAGTCACTTTTTGAAATCATTATCTTCGAGGATGCGGGTAACCAGTGGAGTCTCAGTAGACCAATACTTAGTTTGATAATGATCAGTGAACAGGTGCCTTTCTTCTTATTGTTGTTGGTAACCATGTTCCCGTTCTCTCTTTCTCTTCCTAGTTCGTACTGTTTTCATGTAATTTTGATTTATTTTTCTGTTTTGGCGTGCAGATGTTTAGTGATCTGAGAGCGCAGATATTAGCGTCACAGGTTAGATTGCTCTTTTGCTCTAAGTTCCATTATACATTTTGTCCTTTCCCCTTCCTTTTCTTCATTTGTTGAACTTCATTTTGTCATCAGTGTTTAGGTCTATTTATCTCATGGCTAGGATATAATTTTCTTGAGTAAATATCAGAAAACAAGTCAAAAGTAAGCTTTTGTGAAATATTTTCTTGAAAGTGTAGCTCTGTCTATGATTTTGATGAAACAAATGTACCAGGAAAACTATATTTGAGATTTGTTATGACAATCATGTCGCATATCAAGTTTCGGTTGAATATTTGGTATTAATGATTTTCACTCTTATCAAATACTACCTCCGTTCCAAAATAGATGATTCAATATAAAGTTGAGCCATCTATTTTGGAACGGAGGGAGTAGATGGTACACATGGGCACATACATCTGACGTAATTCAGGAGGGCTAGGTTTCTTGTTCCAGGTGTTCTTCTTAGGTGGTATTAATTTTTAGGATTGCACCAGAAACTGTGAATATGCAGATACCATCAAAGCTTTCAACAATGTTTGCTTGATATTCACATTGCAGAATAAGTAACTTCTTAAAAAGTGATCCTTATACATTTCAGCGACAGTTAATTCCGGACGGAGGGAGTGTGCTAGAGGCTGCAACTAGTCTAGTTTGAAGTTACCTTGTGATATCTTGATTTCACATGTAGTAAAGCATATCAAGTTGGTGTCGGTGAGGAAATATCATACATATTTCTAACTGAACTATCTTTTGATAACATCTTAATTGTATATAGTACTGGAATATTCTATTTCAAGTACTCGCTTAGAGTTGTACTAAGTGTGTGACAATTAATATGGATCGGAGGAAGTAGCACATGTGAAATAAAAAATATACTGGGCCTCCCTGTCAGAAATAACATACTGGGTGAACTATTGTTTGTTTCCTTAAACAGGATATCTTCTGCAGTTTGAACTGTGTCATCTCACTAGAGTTATGCTATGATAGTTACACTGATCCTTCCAGTTTTCTTTCTTGTGTTACTGTAATTAACAGAGGGTTTTTTATTGATCTAAGAGCTAACACATCTGTTGTCTGCAGCCTATAGATCAGCAACAACGCCTCTCACAGTGTTTCGATAAGCTCATGACTGATGTCACAAGGAGCTTGGAACCAAAGAACAGAGACAGATTCACTCAAAATCTCACAACATTCAGACATGATTTCCGAGCAAAGTGACAGTCGTTCAGAATTACCTGCAAGTTTGAAGGAGGCGCTTCTGCATTGCTGTAAATACCAACTTGTTTGCCTCATAGGAATCACCATTCGTTGGAAAAAAAATACTTGTGCTCAGAAAACCCAGTTTAGTTTGCATTGGCTGAAAGATATAGGGCTCTGTCGCTCCATGCTGTGGTGAAAAGCAGTTATAAGTCTCTTAGCTTGTTGTTCGTGTCAGAATGGTGAATGGTGGGGATTGACTTGTTTTACCTCCTTATCCCTTTGCTTGTACAGCAACATTCATCGTGATTGCTGTTTCCCCAAGTTGTTAGGGGGACAACAGCCATCACTTACCTAATTCATTGGTTTAAAAGTTAGAATGGAAATGATGTAAATGGCCATGTTGGCTTGCTAAAATGTGGAATTGGTAGTCTGGGAGGGAGGGGAAAATCTTGCCCCATGTACATCAATACCGTCTTTTAACATCTTTTGTACAGTATCAATCTGTCGCCATATATTGTTTGTTGTCTCTGTCGGGCTTTGTGCAGGTGATGGGGGTGGCCGCCAATTTATTCAGTGGGTGCTTTGCAGAGTTCTATTTCAAGTGCTTGGAAGTACCAAGGAGCTGCAGCCGGCTGGCCTACGGAGTCCTGCTTGACCACGACTCATACCTATTGTTTGGTTTATGGTATTCGACATAGTAATTGTTTTAATCAACACCAGCCTTTATTGCCCGTCCATTACATCTGTGTATGCTTCTTACTCTTCTGCAGTTTGTTGCATTGAAATCAGGCCACTGTGAATAGGGATGCCTAGCTCTTGCGAAGATTAGGAGAAGCGAAGAAACACCCAGAAATAAGTGCACAAAGTTGCGAGAAGAATTTTGGATGCCATGGAGCCAATTGTATCAATGTTTCCAAACGAACCTTGCATTGTATGGTAACTTGGTCAAATGTCATATCTGCAAGTATTAAAAATGATTTTGTAGAAAGCAACAATAAGAAAATTAGGAGCAAGCACAATTAGTGAACGGAAGGTATCAAAATAAGTGCAGTTTGTCTAAAATCTTCGAATCCTTGCGGTCGCCATCTTCCTATGAGGTGGGATGTTGTCCTTGTGCGTCGCCTTCCCCTCCCAGCGTGGCAATCCCACATGCAATGGGGAATTGGGGATCGTGGTGTACCTAAAGGACGGGCAGGGGCAGGTTATGGGTGCCTCATGGGGAAGGTGTTGGAGGCAACATCAAGCCATCCACATAGATAAATTTAAATGAAGCTATTGTTGTATGCCACTATCACCCAATGGAAGCTACTCTATGTGATGTCATCATCTTACTTTTTCTTTCTCATCTCTCCAACACATGAAACCTCCACTACATTTAAACAATACCAACATCCATTTGAATCAACGATATCAACAAGGGAAACGATTCAGATCACCCGACGGATAATCACGCTCGCGTCCGCCGCCTCGGTTGCGTGCCACGCGTCCATTCTGGACCCCACCACCACATTATTTGCAACAGTCACACCTTGCCTTGTACCTTATCCTCTTCTCCCGAATCTCCTTCCTCATGAATCAGCGCTGCCAAGCGAAGCGGTTCCCCGTGCCACTCACATCTCTCTTCCCATGGGCGCGAATCTGGCTCGAGCTCACCGGGAAAGTAGGCGGAGGACTCAATTGCCGATGGCATGGTTCCTGTGAAGAGAAGGAGATGGAGGTGAGAGAGGGGGGAGGGGGGAGGGGGGGGGGGTCATAGGAGGGGAGATGCGTGGCGCGCCGGAGAAAGGGCTCGCCGGCGGGCAGTGCAGAAGCTTCAGGTGCGAGCCCTCCTGGTGTTTGTGGCGCCATCTTATCTCTGCAACAACGATGTTGTTGCAAAATAGTGGCAGGCTGCGCAAGTACGCGAGCGGCCGGGGATGCTGTTGCAAATTTTGTAACATGGGCCCTGTTGCAGAAAACTAGATGCGGCGAAGATGTTTTAATTTTTGCAACAAGGGTCTTGTTGAAGAAAAAATAGACGCAACGGAAGATGTAGTTGCAATTTTTGCAACAAGGATCTTGTTGCAGGAAATTAGACGCTTGAAAGATGTTGCGGAAAATTAGACGCATGAAAGATGTTGTAGAAAATTAGACGCGTGAAAAATGTTGTTGCAGAAAATTAGATGCGGCGGGAGATGTTATTGCAATTTCTCTAAGGGTCTTGTTGCAGAAAACTAAAAAAGAAGAGGTTTTGCAACATAGGTCTTGTTGCAGAAAATTGTAAAAGATGAGGTTTCGCAACAAAAGTCTTGTTGCAGGAAATCAAAGAAGACCAGATCTTGCAACAAGAGCATCATTGCAGGAAATTAGATAGAAGAATTGAACGGCTTGCGTCACGCAATCGAATGTTTCGCGAGGCGGCAGATCTTTTTAAAAGATCCACCGGCCGACGCATAGCAGCCCCCTATCAACAAGCATACACAATGAAAGTTATCAAACACCTTGATTTCCAAACAAAAATCAGCACTCTTACCATGAGCTTGACCTCAATGCATGGCACATTTGGGGATCCAAGGCACCAACCAAGGTGAAGATCTTCCGCTGGCTCCTCTGTCGCGATAGGCTAAGAACGATGGCGAACTTACATCGCAAGACCATTACCTCGGGATCGTCTTGCCCTCGCCGCGACTTGTCTTCTAAGGATGCGACACACCTCGCTCTACTTTGCCCATGCGCGGCCCAGGTCTGGTCCCTCCTCACACTCCAGGCCCCTAACTGGGATATTCCTACTCCGGTAGGCCTCGACATCAACATTTGGCCTACCGTCGCCCTCGCCGTTCTCTAGAAGCTCTAGGATTTCAGAAACGCTTGTGTGTTTCGTAATGAGATACACTCCTCCTTAAATACTATTTAGAACATTATCTCCGATTTCATGCTTTGGTCCTTCAGATTTAAGGACCATGTTAGTAGGGAGGCTGCCTTGTCTTGGCGCCTGTACCTTTCCTTTTGCTGCAATCTATAATGTAATCTGTAACTTGCCCTCAGGCACCTTTGAGTAATATATTCAGGTGGGAATCCCCTCCCCCCGGTGATTGTTCAAAAAAGGAAAATCAGCACTCTTGATATGCAAACAGTGTCAACAAGTATGTCTTGTCCATGACACTACAAAATCCCATAGTAACAGAATAATCTTAAGGTTTCCAAATACTCATTAAGGAAAGATTTGTAGACACACAAAGCAAATTTCAGACTGAATTTGTTGCTGTATTCTTTGATTCTTCTCATTCCAAAAAAAACTCTCAAAACTTCTACACTTCCTGACACATGAAACCCACTTTTGTTGCACATATATGTAGAGCATCTACGTGAGAAGCAAGACACAAGTTGGAAATTACAGAGGAGCACCTAGGTGCTCCACCCACCCACATTAGTACCGTTGCTATTCATATAGATTTGGGACGATGGTGTTTAATGCGCTGTATTTAGCTCTGTATCGCTCAAGTGGTAGTTTGATTAACAACCCGTATATGCATGCTATTCCGTACGTGCTGGTTCCACCGGCACACGTTGAACGCAACGGTGGTGGATGGTATTTACTCCTGCCTGCTCACTGTTCCTCTTCCTCATCTTCATCTCGTTCCCCACTTCTCTTCTCCTCCCAGATGTCACCGACGAGCTGGATATTTCTCGCCCCTACCAGCGATACTCTTTCTTCTTCATTCTTCTCCTCCGTCCCCTTCGCGAGCTCCATACAAATCTGCATCACCACCTCTCATGTTCTGTCACCCACCTCTTCCCCAACGAGCTACCGCCAGGCTCCGGCCCGCACCGTGGTGCCCCTTCACTATCCATCAACCCACGCGTCGCCGGCGCTCTGGACGAAGCTCTGCTGCCACATCACCACCAGCCGTGAACAAATATGACTCCGCACGCCACCCCGCACGCGGCAAGCGAGGAATCTAGTTTTCTGGATTTTTTCTTCTCTGATTTTTTTCTTTCATCGATTTTTTTCTGAGGTTTCTGGATGTTCTCTCGGACCTCCAGCTGTTCTCATTTACAACGCCGCAGTCCTTGATATTTCCATCTGCGTCCCACTGTTCCTCTTCCTCAAAGGTCAATCCCTTCCCCTCTTTCTGCTCCTTCCCGATCTAAACCAGTGAGCTGCTAGATCCGCCGCCATGTGTGCCTCCTCGTCCACATCATGGCATCCTAGCTCCTCTTCATGTATAGCCTGGCACCGCCTCCAACACCACCCATGCGTCGCCGGTGCTCGGGACGAAGCTCCGCTGCCACATCGCCCCCAGCCACTGACGGATCCAACCTCCCACGCCACCCTGCACACAGCCACCGATGAATACAGATACAGTGGAAGCACGGCGCCGACGAACTGTCACTGCACATGAAGCCCGGGAAATGACTACGGGGATGAAGGCCAGCGGCCAGGCAAGGACCGACCCGTCGAGCTCTTCTCCAATCATTTTCTTTCCTCGCCTATTCTCTCTCAGAAGTTTCTTTCCTCGATTTTTCTCTAGAGGTTCCCTGGTATTTTTTTTGTATGAGATTATAGATTGTTTCAATGAGATCTTCTCCAAGTTATTTCCATTCCTCGTTTTTTCTCTCTGAGAAGTTTATTTCATCGATTTATCTCTCCATGATTCCTGTAACTTTTCTATATGAGTCATATTGTTCCGAAGAGTTTTTCTCAAGTCGTTTTCTTTGCTCGTTTTCTCTCTCTCAAAAGTTTCCTGGGATTTTTGTGTGAAAACAGATTTGTGGTGTTCAAATCTGGGAAATTAGTAGGTTTCCCATGACTGTGATTTTCAGCTTTCACCTTTAGAGTTTGGATTGAACTGTCCCTCGGAATTTGGATTGAACTGTCCTAGCCTAATTTTAATTTTTGATGATTAACCAGTGCATTTTTATCAGTAAAATTCACAGTGTTTTTTTCGAGTAAATATTATTGCCTGATTAGTGTGTCTGTTGATGGATTTGTAATTATAATTATTTTTTGTTGCATCATAGAACAATGTTACCAAGTATTATCACTGTCAATGTTGTAAATTTGCTGATGGATCTATCGTCTTGGAATGTATTTGCTGACGAACCATGCTATCTCAAATGTATGTGATGATGGTAAATCAGTGCATCGAGATTCATTGTCAATTTATTTTTGTCAGTCATGTATGATGGGATGTATGTGATGATGGTAAATCAGTGCATCAAGATTCAGGCAGTTGTTTTCAGCTAATCAGAATTAGGCAATGAACTTGTCTTGCCAGCACGCACTTGGCTGTTCTTGTTTGTATCACTATTTATCTTCTGAAAATTCCGCAAGTCACTGACTAAATTGCTATGTAATCAAAATAAAAACTAATTCTCTAAAAGTTAGTGACTGATATATAATTCTAAAAATTACAAAACACGTTGCTGTTATGTTTCATTTAATGAAATGAATTTATAATCAGGTAAAACCCGGTTCTCACAAAAAACTTCCACTCTTCACAGCAGGCTTTGGGTTCCAGTGCCCCACATCCATTCTTAACTGCACTTTAAGACAGACCCACCGGACTCGTATTGAACTGATGTATCCCTAACGTATCTCTGAGTTGTTAAATGATTCTAGCATTAAATGTCTTGATCTGGCTAGAGTAACGAAAGGCATGGATATCAGTGGGTGGAGCACCTCGGTGCCACAAATCCTCATCCGACACAAGTTAAGAGTATAATAACAAGCATGCCGAAAACATAGATTTGTTCTAAGTTGGCCATTTGGTTTGGCTAGAGCATTTCCTGTTAAATTTGCATGGAGCAACTAACAATAGTACAAGTATCCTGTTGTAGTCCAACTACAGTTTTAAAAACTGCTGGTGAGTTTTATAGCACAGCCATCATTTTAATTAAAAAAATAGCATTTCAAAAACAATAGTGCAGATTTTTGGGTACAGTACAATGCAGATTTCAGGGTACAGTGCAGATTTCTGAGTACAGTGCATATTTCAAAAACAATAGTGCAGATTTTTAGTGGAACATATACGTGTACTTCCTAACGAACACATGCAGATTCTAGCATTTGTTTCTAAAGTACATCAAGTGAAACTTTCTGAAGACGCTGATGATTATGAAACTGTAACCCTACATCACGTATGTGTTCTAAGTTCTTAATCCTAACAGGCGAGGATCCTATTGCTGCAACATGCATCCACAGCAGAAGAAAAATATGGGGACTTCCACAAGCATAGCCTCCTGACCCAAATAATTGAAAAGAAGCTATTTATCGATAATCATAAATCTCCAGAATCCATCAAACCCAAGCCTAGTTTACTGAACCGGTGCTGATAATTGCTCCTGGAGATGGATTCTACTAGCTTCTGCACACGTACTAAATAATACGATTTTCTACCCGCAACTGCAAAGTGCAGTGTAATAGCACAGATCTAACACATTTCTCCCAGGGATTAATAAGAAGAAATAGATGGGGATTTGTACAAGCATGTCCACCTTATCCAGATTGATTGAATCTAAATCATAGGACAGGGGAATCAATCTTGTTCTTGGAAAAGCTCGAATCGACGATGTCAAATGCGGGCTGAGGACGAGGGTGCGCCGCCTTCTCCTCTTGTTCGTGTGTCGCGCCTCCACTGCCCTAGTTCACGTGCTTCCCTTCTCCGTTCCCGCGCTTCCCTTCCTGTTCACGCCCTTGCGCCGCCGAATTTTGTTGGGTCTGCATGGTCCTGTGAGGAGTGGAGCGACCGATCCCACACTGCGTCGCCCGAGCGGTTGCCTCGTTGTTGTCGCCAGAGAGGAGGCGAGCTCTTCTGCAGGAGACTGCTTTGCTCTGCAGGCGATAGGTTTGACGGACGTGGCATCGGGCAGGTCGATGTGGCGGCTAGGGCACCGATACAGACTGGAGCGTTGGCCATGCTCATGGTGATTTCGAGCATGTTTAACAATGCCATATGAGATGTTGTCAGCCTGCCGCTGGACTAGGACGCCGAGGAGGGCATTGTGTTGCCTGTGTCCGAGGGGCATCGATGGGCCCTGACCGATATACGTTCTGTCATAGACGCTTTTGTCCCACGACATGTTTGGGGGGGGGGGGGGGTGGGGGGGGGGGGAGGGCATACGTCCATAGCATGGCTGCCGCCCATGTCGTTCTAGCTCTACCTAGCTAGGTTACATTTTAATGTTCTCAAACTTCGTAGCTTCCCATGTTGTTTCTTGGATCAATTAGTTCTCCTCTCTGATATTGGCAACTATGTAGCTCGGGAGGAATTATGTCAGCCCTAAACTCAAAGTTTTCCCCTCCCCTCTCGTTGCAACGGTCAATTCTCCACCAACATCACTCTCTTGCTAAGCCTCCACCAGGCAATTTATCATCACGAGGTTCATCCCTAGGGTGATGGCTGGCGTTTTTTATGGAGGGGTGATTGATCTTGCTCAGGGACGAAGGCCACAGCTGTGTGATCTAGTCGTTGTTTCGGTCTCTCTTGCTTGCATGTTTGCTTCACAAAAACACATCCCTTGGCATCCCATTCCTCAAATCATCCACGAAAGCATTCCCTGCGGTGTCTAGGGCGCATGGTCATACACGCCAAAACCCTAGCCAGTTTTTTCTTCGTGTTAGGCTAGCTCTGGAGGTAGAATGTAGGAAGTGTAAGCTCTGTTGGTGGAGGGACTGAAGCTGTTGGCGACAGAGAAGAGGGGACTAATGATTAGGAAAGGGAGAAAGATACGAAATTCGACTAGGTGTCGGGTGATCCGCGAGCCACGGGGAGGTTATTCTCGGAATGCCCAATGCATGCAAGGGTGATAGGGCAGACTATGGGGAGGATGTGGTGTCTGGTCAAGGGTTTGGGATGTAGGAAGCTAGGGGAGAACATCTTCCTCTTCACCTCTCGGCCAACATCAGGTTGAGTGCAACCTAATCCGATTCGATTCTTTGGGCTACTGCTGGGTTCACCGAACAAAGCTACGGGGGAGATGGTCAGCAAAGATTTTCAAAGAAGTGCTCGACATGGATGTATTGACAAGTTTCTCTGTGTCAAGGTGAAGCTGGATATCAATGTACCTTTGATGAGGGAATTTACACTAGACGGAGAGAAAGACAAAGGTGTTGAAGCTGATGTAGCAACAGAGAATGAAAATGAGAAGAAAAATAATAAGTTGCTTAGGAATGTTTTGAGTATGAGCACATGCCGGACTTCTGTTACACATGTGGCATTATCGGTCATAGGGACAAAGAATGTGTGATGAAACCAACTATCGAGAAGCCTCAGTTTGGGCCATGGATGAGAGCTGAGGAGGAAGGTAGATGATGGGAGTAGGGGGAAGTGGACGGATAATAGGGGAATCGATGGGAGCAGGGGGTTTAGTGGAGGGAGAAAGGGCTCGGGGTGTATAGGCAGGGAGACCGCAAGTAGTGTGAATCGCTCTCCGAGTTTCCTTCTTGATCTTGCCCCAAGTAAGGGTTACTCCTGATCGGTTGGCAGCTTGGCACTCCCTCCACCAAGTGGCTGTTTCTCTGGCTAGATATGATCGGGCATAGTGAACATCGATCCATCTCCCAGTCACCAGTACACAAGGGGGCTATTAAGCCCCCCCGACAATTGCACATTGCACACGATGGGGACAAATTGTGTTCAATGACAATGCCACACACACTACGAAAATTAAACCATGTATCCAGAAAATAAACGTGTGTGATCAGTAGACCATCATGCGTGGAAGGAAAAATAGAAACTGTGTGATAACGTGCACACGGTTATACAGAATGAATTGTTTGCGAAGTGGTCAGTTATCACCCACAGTTTCAGAAAGGGAACCATGTGCATGTGAGCACACACAATTTCGCAAAGAGAAGTGTCTGTGATGTCTTGAACCATTCCACACATAACTTACGAGAAAAACATGTGCCATAAGACGCAAACAATTCATATTGGTGCATAATGTGAGATATGTTTTCCATCACACACAGTTATCCTTATGACTATGTGCGACATCATATACTTTCATACACGTCTAATGTAGTAACTGTTTGTGATACCATATGCTACTTCTTGAGTTTGCATTGGTTTTTCCCTTAAAGTGGAAAGGGTGTTGCGGCAAAGTAGAGATAAGTATTTCCCTTAGTTTGAGAACCAAGGTATCAATCCAGTAGGAGGTACAAGCAAGCCTCCAATCTATGCACCTGCACAAACAATCAAACACTTCCACCCAATGCGATAAAGGGGTTGTCAATCCCTTCACGGTCACTTACAAGGATGAGATCTGATAGAGGTAGATACAAAAGATTACTAAAACATAAAACAAAGTAAAATCAAATAAATTTTAGCAAGGTATTTTTTGGATTTTTTTGATTTATAGATCTGAAAATATATGATGGAAAATAGACCAGGGGGCCATAGGTTTTCACTAGAGACTTCTCTCTTGAAAGAAAATAATACGGTGGGTGAACAAATTACTGCTAAGCAATTGGTAGAAAAGCGTAAAGTTATGACAATATCCAAGGCAATGATTATGAATATAGACATCACGTCCGTGTCAAGTAGACCGACTCCTGCCTGCATATATTACTATTACTCCACACATCGACCGCTATCCAATATGCATCTAGAGTATTAAGTTCATAAGAATGGAGTAACACCTTAAGTAAGATGACATGATGTAGAGGAATAATCTCAAGCAATATGATGAAAACCCCATCTTTTTACCCTTGATGGCAACAATACAATATCTGCCTCGCTACCCCTACTATGTCACTGGGTGAGGACGCCGCAAGATTGAACCCAAAACTAAGCACCTCTCCCATTGTAAGAAGAACCAATCTAGTTGGCCAAACCAAACCGATAATTCGAAGAGAAATACAAAGATATCAAATCATGCATATAAGAATTCAGAAGAGACTCAAATAATATTAATAGATAATCTGATAATAAATCCATAATTCATCGGATCTCGACAAACACCCCACAAAAGAATATTACATCAGATAGAACTCCTAGAACATCGAGGAGAACATGGTATTGAAGATCATAGAGAGAGAAGAAGCCATGTAGCTACTAGCTATGGACCCGTAGGTCTGTGGTAAACTACTCGAGCTTCATCGGAAGGGCAATAGAGTTGATGTAGATGCCCTCCGTGATCGAATCCCCCTCCGGCAGGGTGCCAGAAAAGGCCCAAGATGGGATCTCACGGGAACAGAGGCTTGCGGTGGCGGAAAAGTATTTTTTGGATGCTTCTGGTGGTTTGGGAATATTTGAGAATTTATAGAGCAAAAATTAGGGTTGGAGGACTCCCGGGGGCCCACAAGCCAGGGAGGCGCGCCCCCCGCAAGACGCGTCCTGAGGGCTTGTGGAGCCCTCGGGACTCTTCTGGTCCCCTCTCTAAGCTGTGTGGATGTCTTCTGGTCCAAGAAAAATCATTGCGGAAGTTCTATTCCATTTGGACTCCGCTTGATATTCCTTTCTGAAAAGTCAAAACTAAGGAAAAAACAGAAACTGGCACTGGGCTCTAGGTTAATAGGTTAGTCCCAAAAATAATATAAAATAGCATATTGATGCATATAAAACATCCAAAACAGACAATATAATAGCATAGAACAATAAAAAAATTATAGATACGTTGAAGACGCATCACCATATAACTGGATAAGATGTATCTTTGTAATGGCGCTGACACCCGTACCAGTCTGTCAGGCTCGCCTCTCGATGCGAGTAATGGCGGCCACGCGTTTCTGCGTTTTTCACGCCGCCCGTGGCATTTTCCGCGGTTGTTTTCACGCCAAAACAGATTTACCGCCCCTCTCCACCAATGATACAGTGTATGCGGTTGGCTTAGGGATGAGAGAGTAGACATGCAAGAATAGATACCCATACAAGCATCACACTAGTACGTATATATAAGCCTTAGCATGACGGTAAATATAACACAGTGGTAGTGGTTCACACCTAACGCGTCTGTTGGTATAGTTGGGGTCTTATGTTCTCATTGTCCTCAAAGTTTCCAAGTCTCCAATATTAATGCTCAACTTCTATGATGGTGTCTTCTCTACTTATAGTCTTATTGAGGTGGTGAGGGTCTAATTGTAGTCCTATTCCTGTGAGAATTTCATTCACACCATACGCAACATCATTTAATGCATCTCATCATTCATTAACTATGCAACAGTTAATTCACACAGACAACTCCTAAGTAAGATCATATCACATCTTATATGATCTCATCAAACTACTCCTAAAATGTTTTTTCAGGTTGACATACTATTCCATATGTCATCTAGTTGTTGTCTCCTCATTCTGCTTCCTCCCCGGTGTCACTCTTGCACTTCTTCTTTGCCAATTCCTCCATTAGTACTTCCAGTCCCTCTTCTAATTCCTTAAGGTGTTTTTAGGTTCTGTGCAGTTTTGCCGGAGTCTTTCTCCAAGCTTCTCAATAGCATTCCATGGAGCATTTTGTGCTGACTTGAAAAATGTAGTGTGGAGCACTAGGTTAGTGACCATGTTGTGTCCCATCTTTTGGTGGTCGTCTCCTTTGTTCTCATATAGTTGCAGTTGCACCCACGGATATTCTTGGCCTTCATCCATGACTTGAAATCCTTTGTACACAACTTCTCCTTTGAGTCCCATACTTAACATAGTATTCCTCAGTGCTCTTTGGAACTCAATTTCGCATTCCAAGTTCATGGTCATCAGTGGTCCTTTCTTGATGGATTCAATGAGACTGGCCATCTACAGTTTTGAATGCAATGAGGTAAGAAGGTGCGAGATCAAAGCAGAAAAATGTACAAGTGGAGTCAAAAATATGTTTTTAGTCATATGGCTTTCCAACTCCATTTCTAGTGTCATGACCTACAGTCAATATGCTCTCTGATACCATTTGTGACAACCCGACCCCTGATAAGAAAATGACTCTTTGCGCTTTCTGTGCCAGTGTAACATCCCAATTTTCCTAATTTGGATGTAAATAGATTGTTCATATGCATCTCATATTTTCTATGCACTATTTACTTTCTCAGAATATTCAAGTCATTATGTAACTCAAGTCAAATTATTGGAGTGGAGATAACATGACTTCTCCCGTGTTAAATAAGAAGTTCATAATGTCCAGAATATTATTTTTAGTTCACCTGATATATTTTGGGAATTATAGAGACTTTGAATGATTTTAGATGAATATTATAATGCTCTTTGTGTGGACTATTGCATAAAAGGATTTTTTTTTTCAAAATTTGTATCAGAGCAGGAACTAGTGTTCCTATACTCCATATTACTAGCAAACATGCCCGTGCATTGCAACGGGAATAAGAAAAATCGTATGCCCCTAGAACAAATAATACGCAAAACCAAATAAAGTGTTTAGTTAATTAGTTCTCTTCTCGACTTGAAGGATGTAAAAAAAGTAGCAAAAGAGCAAGAATAAAAACACTGTAGATTACATACCATGTGCTCACTTAATCATTTTGACATAATTGATTACATGCATGCGGTTGCAGTGGGTTTAGACATATTTCATGATTTAACATCAATTGTGTGTAACATATACGTCTAGAACTCTCATGATCCTCATGCGACGACTTTCTTTTACCATTAAATTACTCTTCTTTCTCCGTATATATCTCACTCTAGAAAAAAATGTGATAGGCTCTTAGATGGGAACTAATTTGTAGAATTCACTAGCCCTACAACTTAGGAACATAACTAATGAATAACCAAGCTTAAAACTTAGAAAAGGGTTTGGAACCATAAGTTGAATATGAAAGGCTTCAAAGAGCTAACTTATTACCATCTCCGACTCAAGAAATGCAAATATTTCCTCATGTCCAGTGTAGAGTATGCAAACTTGACGAAGAAATAAAAGGTTTCCTAAAAAAGAATAATAAAAGGCTAAATAAGAGAGGGGCGTTTTGGTGGACGAGCTGCATGGAGGCCGGTATCTGTTTCCGTCGGCCTGGCGTCGCGATGCGTGGACTCTGTTCCTTTTTTTATTTATCGTTTGCTATATGGTACAAATACAGCGGTGCTGACAACTCCTGTTCCCGCTCTATACATGGGCCTACGATTGTTGTACTGCTGCGCACGCACAGGATGCTCTCCCCGTGCGGCTTTGAATTTGGCCCACCTCGCGGGCCGGCAAGGTTGGTTGGTGGGGGAAATAAATGTGAGGTTGCTGCTTCCGCTCGGCCACCAAGGCGACCATTAAGCTGCTGCCTGTCCCTGTTTGGCCACTCGACCGGAAAGTGGGCGGCGCCGGGACCAGGGCTGCGCCGCTTCTCGCCATGGATGGCATGGAGTTCTTCTTTGAGGAATCTCCATCAGGGTAATGTTCCCCCGAAAACTCGCAAGTTCCCGCTATGCGATTCATTTTTTTGATCTGGGATTCTATCGACTGGAGTTTCTCTCGCTCTGTTCCTGAAACCGCCAGATCTGGCTGGCTCTCCTTTGTCTGTGTAGGTTCGTGCCGCGATTGGACAGCGGAGATTTCTTAAGGGGTCTAGATGCCGGGGAGCAAATGACTGAAGGGGGCACAAGCGGAACAGAGGATGCGGACGAGGCCTTGATTTCATCTCTGCCCATGGGGCGAGCTGAAGGCGGCATGGATTGCCAAGAGGGGCAAGGTGCTGGTACGGTGGGCTGCGCATCGTATAGTCTTGGCGACGAAGGGATGGGCGATTCCTGTGAGACGGGCTGTGCAAATACAGTCCATAACGCCATGCCCCAGGATGCAGACGAAGATGGTGTGGGAGTGTCAAACGCAAAACAATCATCTTGGACCAGGAGGTGAATATTCAGTTATCCCTCACCTTGAAGCATCTCCTCTATTTACTGTCAACTATTTTTTTGCTCGGCTATATGCATCATCACCTTCTTAGTCGTAGTTTGGCTGCACAAAAAAAGCTGATTCGTGTGGTCGGTGCTGAATTTTATGGAAGTTTTCTGCATGTTATATGAGAGGGTCAGCTGTGTTGCAGTACGTGGCAGAAACATGTTCAGAACTAAGGAATAAGCCAATTTTCGAGACATGCCTGTTCGACCGTGTCGCAAAAAAGGAGACTCTGATCTCGCACACACAGGAAAATGATGATGCTAGCTGCCGTTTTTTGTTTTGTTAAAGATGAAAATTTTCTGAATCTCGTACTGCTACTAGCACGGTGACACACGTATATCTAGCAAATTACTTTGCGTCCTTCTGCCTGTTTTAATCAGCTGATGAGTTGGTGTGTCGTTTGTTGCCAGGGTTAGAGTTGGAAAAGCGGCAGATGAGAGAGAGCACAACTCTTCAAGGATGCCTGCGCTCGAAGCTTCTATCCGTGCATTTGTCGATAAAAAGTCAAAAAATGTTGTCAATCCATCTATTGGAACTAGTTTTGATTCGGTCGAAGAGGGCTACGAGTTTTACAATCTTTATTCATGGGAGGTTGGGTTTGGTGTGCGCTATGCAAAAAGTCGTTTAAATGTACACCGGAAGAAGTGCATGCAAGAGATAGTTTGTGCCTGTGCGGTGAGTCGGAAACATGTCGTTCCTATTACGTTTCAATGCTTTGCTAGCTTCAACTGATTCTCTATGATTGAGAGCCACGTTTAAAAAGTGTAGTTATTAATCTACAATTCTTTTTACTCTTGATTTTCAGGGTAAACCGTTGCAAGCCAACAGTAGGTCGACGAGGTGTGGCTGCAATGCCATGATACGACTGCTGAGATCGGACGACGGTGGATGGTATGTATGCGAACACAGGGCTGATCACAACCATGATCTATCTATTGATTGTGGGGAGAAATTGCACTGGAAGTCCCATCGACACATAGATAGCTATACAAGAGACCTGGTTAGGCAATTGAGAGAAAATAATATCAGCATTAGCAAGGTCTACAGTGTGATAGGGAGTTTCTTCGGCACGATTAAGGACGTGCCATTCACGAAACGATCCTTAAAAACACTGTGTGGTAAACTTAACCAGGAGCAGTCTCTCAATGATGCAACCAAAACCATAGATGTATTCAACGAGATGAGGGCGGAGGACCCGGAATTTAAATACAGTGTTCAGGTTGACACCGAGGGTAGGATTAAGACATTGATGTGGGCTGCTGGCAGAGGGATTGAGCAATTCAAGTGTTTCGGTGATGTTGTAACTTTTGATACAACCTACAAGACAAACTTGTACGACATGCCATTTGGGCTATTTGTTGGTGTCAATAATCACTTTCAGAGCATAATTTTCGGGGGCGTGTTGATGAGCGATGAGAAGGTGGACACTTTCAAGTGGATATTCACGGAGTTTTTCCAAATGCTAGCAACACCACAGCCAAGAACTATCTTAACAGGTATTGCATGTTCTGATACAAAGATATGAAAAAACTATATCCTGTTAGAGTGCTTGCTGTCTTGAATTCTGATGCTATTACTTGGTTTCGTTGTGGCTGCGACAGATCAAGCTCGCGCAATGGAAATTGCAATAGCCGACGTCATGCCACGGACCGCGCATCGGTGGTGCAAATGGCACGTCCTGAAGAAGGCAAAAGAGAGCCTTGGGGCACTGCTTGCAAAAGGGAGCGAGTTCAAGCCAAAATTCAGCAAGCTAGTCCACCATGTAGTTAGTATTGATGAATTTGAGAAGGGCTGGGCATCCATGATTGAGAAATATGGCCTCCAATCCCATACTTTCCTGACTCAACTTTACGAGGTGAGGGGGAAGTGGGCGAAGCCATACTTCATGGGTGTCTTCTGTGCAAAGATGACAAGTACGCAGCGAAGTGAGAGCGCAAACCACCTTCTCAAAGGCTATGTACCGCCAGGCTGCCCAATGCATTTGTTCATTCGGCAATACGAGAAGATGCAATTTGACCGCGACTCAGAGGAGAGTTACGAGGAGAAAAGGACAAAACTAGTAAGTTTGGTTCAGTCTTCAATGTATCCCTATGCTGTTGCCATAGATGCCACTTGTAAATTCTGAATTCATCTTGTTTGCGCTTGTCATATGCAGGGCGGGATTGTCTTGAAGCAAAATATCCCAATTGAGGTACATGCATCGCAGGTTTACACGAGAACAATGTTTGAGAAATTTGGTGAAGCATTGTACGAGTGTGGGTCGTACGATCTGACAGAGGTCAACCCCCGACTGGAGTATATTGCTAGGCACATAAAATTCCAGGCAAGGGAGAAATGGTGCAAGAACGAGTTTGTTGTCTCCGTGAGTGAGACAGCTGATGAGTTCATTTGCGAGTGTGGGACGTTTGAGCACTATGGAATGGTTTGCATCCAACGGCTAGCAGCCCGTGATGAACACGAGCGCGTTGGCGTGCCCATGTTCGTGAGCGTCTGTGAATTATGCTGGCACTGCATGGCCATGATGGGGGGTGGATCGCACGTCTAACCAGCCTGTTGGCGAGCCCTGGACGACATGGGATGTCATTGTAGGAAAATACAGAATACGGTGGTGTGGTTGAAGCTGCTAGCTAAAATACATGCCATAAATGCAGCACTGCAGCGTCTCGATGGGGATACTGACGAACCTGATAGCGAGCTGCATGAAACTCGTCCTCCAAACGGCATTTTCGGCTAAATAAGTAAAAAGATGTGTTTGACATCTTAAAGTTCTTTATGAACTTAGAATCACGAGGGGCACACATCGATTAAATCCCTAAACACTGAATATGTCATTGTAATATTTTAACACTCTTACGAACACCTTTGAATATGACCGGTAAGCATATAGTCAAAGACTTGAGAGTCAAAGATTCCTGAAAATACGAAAATTAAAAATGTACTTTGAAGAAGGATGACAAGCCAGATAGATGTTTCAGTTTACCCATTTGAAGCCTAAACGTACATAATAAACTATTTACTGATCACGCTGACAAATAAAAAAGAGAGAAAGATAATTTCATAGGAGTGACGGACATATTCCATGTACTCAAACTGATAGACGACATCGTCATGAAACACTAAGCAACCAGATGTCCGCGTGCAATCAAAATATTTCATTAGAGCTGCACCAGTGTTTCCAACAACCATTACAGCTCCACCTGCATGGGAAACAAACTGTAGCCAGATAGTGACAACCAAATTGATTTAGCCTCGACAAATGAAAGTAAAACTGAAGTCAAGTGCATCAAAATAATGTTCAGTTGAATTAACATCCTAACATAGCAGAAAAATATTAAATAATGGATAGACATGTGTACCGATTGCTAATTCCTTCGGGTTTGATTATTGGGACTGTGTGCGTCAATCTTTACACTAAGGAAACTCGTGTCCTCCAAGAGCGCCGCGGTGAGATGGATCGATGCATCAGCGGCGCCGCCGTACCCGCGCTACCCGGCAGCTCCTTCGTCTCCTTTGTGACGCCCATGTCCGACAGTCGTAGGGCCTTGCCTCGCACCTGGCTTGTCCGCCGCCCGCTGTCGATCCATGGGATGCTGGACGTCGCACCTCCGGTCCGCCATCAACCCCGCAACCGTGTCTCTGTTTCCCATTGTCGTTGCCCCCATCGCCATGTCCGCGGTCTTCGCAGAAATTTCTTTCTGTTTCTTAGTTTTCACATCCGATCACGGAACCAATCTCTTTCTTTTTTCCATCCGAGGCATACCGCACCTTCCCGTTCGATCCGTTCTCTCTCTCTCTCTCTCTCTCTCCCGTTGGCATAACTCCGAGGCGTGTTCCCTTCTCTATTTATTGGTATTTATCGGTTTTCTCCCCTTCATTAATTCCTTCCCATAATTCATGAGGTGGCTTGCTGATTTCAAATCGTGCACATATATAAATTGGTAAGTTAAGATGTAGAAGTCCGAGGTGGTACTTTCTAAACAAAAGCCACGAGGTAGCTTAGTTGGATGTTGCCATTATGACTGGTTGGCAGGTGGGAAGTTTTATCCCTAGTACTGATGATTTTAATTTTTGCCTCCTCTCCTAGGTAGCATGGGCCTGGGCTGCACCCCTCCTCCACGGAAGGACGCAACGGAAAGGTGGCCTATCTTCGTTGAGCTAAATCGAGAATGAATCGTTGAATCCTAAAAAGTGAAGTGTGGGTAGATTACCCTAAAATTCATGATTTTTTTTTTACAAAAGCGCAGGATGGACCAATAATACATATTGCCTTTAATAGTAGTTATAGATTAGTTATATTTTACTATATGTCTGTAGTACTTTAAGAAATTATTTGTTGTGTTATTTTAGCCAAAATGTATTTCCTGAATCTCTATTTCTAAAAGGGGAGTTAGTAGTCTCGCCTCACTCTCACCAACTCCTTGGCAAACTCTATATTACGCCACTAGCGTTTTACAGATGACATTTCGCTTAAGCACAACCAATTTTGGCTGACCCATTTGGCGCGTGCATTAATTCAATCAAATCGACACTTTCCCAAACAACTTCACATTAACTTATTCAAATCAAATCTTAAAAGAAGTCTCAACTAACTCCAACTTTCCTCACCTTCCATTACTCATACCTAAATCAAATCAAATTTTACCAAAACATCAACTATAATCAAAGTTGGCCGACCCATTTGACGCATGCGCATGTTTTATTTTTCGTTTTCTCTATGTTTCGTTTTTGGTTTCCTTTTTTCTATGAGCAATAGCTTGGTTTTTGCTCGGCATACTATAGAATCGACACAGACATGTATGCCATGGTGAGTTGGTAGCGTCGTCTCCATTCCGGTTAAACCTCCCCCACTGATTTTTTTCTATCCCACCAATTTATTTAAACTGTTTTTTAGCCCACTGATCTATTTAATCCAATTTTTATCTGCACATAACCCAAAAACACCTCAAGGAATTAGAAGAGGAACTGGAAGTAATCATGGAGGAATGGCAAAGAAGAAGTGCAAGAGTGACACCGGGGAGGAAGTAGAATGAGGAGACAACAACTAGATGACATATGGAATAGTATGTCAACCTGGAAAAGAACATTTTAGGAGTAGTTTGATGAGATCATATAAGATGTGATATGATCTTACTTAGGAGTTGTCTATGTGAATTAACTGTTGCATAGTTAATGAATGATGCCATGCATTAAATGATGTTGCGTATGGTGTGAATGAAATTCTCACAGGAATAGGATTACAATTAGACCCTCACCACCTCAATAAGACTATAAGTAAAGAAGACACCACCATAGAAGTTGAGCATTAATATTGAAGACCTGCAAACTTCAAGAACAATGAGAACATAAGACCCCAACTATACCAACAGACGCGTTAGGTGTGAACCACTACCACTGTGTTATACTAACAGTCGTGCTAAGGCTTATATATACGTACTAGTGTGATGCTTGTATGGGTATCTATCCTTGCATGTCTACTCTCTCATCCCTAAGCCACCCGCGTACACTGTATCATTGGTGGAGAGGGGCAGGAAATCCATTTTAGCATGAAAACAACCGCAAAAAAAATACCGCGAGTGGTGTGAAAAAACGCAGAAACGGGTGGCCGCCATTACTTGCATCGTGAGGCGAGCCTGATAGACTGGTACGGGCGTTAGCGCCACTACAAAGGTACATCTTATCCAGTTATATGATATCACAAACAGTTAGGACATTAGACATGTATGGAAGTATATGATGTCGCACACAGTCATAAGGATAACTTCATGTGATGGAAAACATTTCTCACATTGTGCGCTAATACGAACCGTTTGCATCTTATGCCACACATTTTTCCGGTAAGTTATGTGTGGAATGGTTCAAGACATCACAGACAATTGTCTTTGCGAAATCGTGTGTGCTCACATGCACATGGTTCCCTTTCTAAAACTATGGGTGATAACTGACCACTTCGCAAACAATTCGTTCTGTATAACCGTGTGCACATTATCACACCGTTTCTATTTTCCTTTCATGCGTGATGGTCTACTGATCGCACATGTTTATTTTCTGGATACACGGTTTAATTTTCGTAGTGTGTGCGACATCGTCATTGAACACAATTTGTCCCCATCGTGTGCAATGTGCAATTGTGTGTGTGTGTGTGGGGGGGGGGGGGGGGGCGCTTAATAGCCCCCTTGTGTACTAGTGACTGGGAGAAGGATCGATGTTCACTATGCCCGATCATATTTAGCCAGAGAAGCAACCAGTCGGTGGAGGGAGTGCCAAGCTGCCAAGAGATCAGGAGTAACCCTCACTTGGCGCAAGCTCAAGAAGGAAACCCGGAGAGCGATTCATACTACTTGCGGTCTCCCTGTCCATACACCCCAAGCCCTTTCTCCCTCCACTAAACCCCCTGCTCCCACCGCTTTCCCTATTATCCGTGCACTCCCCCCTACTCCCATCATCTCCCTTCCTACCTTCCTCCTCAGCTCTCATCGATGGCCCAAACTGAGGCTTCTCGCATAGTTGGCTTCATCCCACATTCTTTGTCCCTATGAACGATAATGCCACATGTGTAACAGAAGTCTGGCATGTGCTCATACTCAAAACATTCCTAAGCAACTTATTATTTTTCTTCTCATTTTCATTCTCTATTGCTACATCAGCTTCAACACCTTTGTCTTTCTCTTCGTCTAGTGTAAACTCCCTCATCAAAGGCACATTGATATCTAGCTTCACCTTGACATAGAGAAACTTGTCAATCGCATACCCCTCATGTCCTACATCCATGTCGAGCACTTCTTTGAAAATCTTTGCTGACCATCTCCCCCATAGCTTTGTTTGGTGAACCCAGCAGTAGCCTAGAGAATCGAATCAGATTAGGTTGCACTCAACCCGATGTTGGCCGAAAGGTGAAGATGAGGATGTTCTTCCCTAGCTTCCTACATCCCAAACCCTTGACCAGACACCAGATTCTCCCCATAGTCTGCCCTATCACCCTTGCACGCGTTGGGCATTCCGAGAATAACCTCCCCGTGGCTCGCCGATCACCCGACACCCAGTCAAATTTCTTATCCGTCTCCCTTTCCTGATCGTTAGTCCCCTCTTCTCCGTCGCCAACAGCTTCAATCCCTCCACCATCAGACCTTACACTTCCTACATTCTACCTCCAGAGCCAGCTAACACAAAGAAAAACCTAACTAGGGTTTTGGTCGTGTATGACCGTGCGCCCTAGACACCACATGGAATGCTTTCGTGGATGAATTGGGGAAAGGGATGCAATCAAGAGAGACTGAAATGACAACTAGATCACGCGGCTGTGGCCTTCGTCCCTGAGCAAGATCAATCACCCCTCCATAAAAAACACCAGCCGTCACCCTAGGGACGAACCTCGTGATGATAAATTTCCTGGTGGAGGCTTAGCAAGAGAATGATGTTGGGGGAGAATTGACCATTGCAACGAGAGGGGAGGGGAATGTTAGGAAATGTTGCATGGAAAACAAAAAAAAATATATGCACAATCAAGATGTATCCATGGAGATGCATATCAACAAGAGGGGAGATTGTGTCTACGTACCCTCTGTGATGCCCCAAGACCGACGCTCCAGATGCCTTCCTTGTTTTTCATTGTCCCTGTGTGTTTTATTTGTTTGTTACATTGCGTCATGGCATCATCCGCATTGCATCGGCACTCGTTGCCGTCATTGTTTTTAAAACTTGCATCCGCTCGTAGTTGCCGCGTCCCCCTTGCTTTCGTGACCGTTCCGAGACCAACCTTGTTCTTCGTTTTCCCTCTTGCTTAAACCGGAGTCTCTCTGTACAGTGCACAGACCCCCCTCTCGTGTGCGCGTCCGAAACTTACCCGAACCCGACCCGGGCAGTCGTCACCGTTGGGTCCGGATCATCCCCAAACATCTGGAAAATATCTTCGTTTTATTTATTGGACTCCCTAGCCTTTTTTTCTCGACCGCCCGATTACGATCGGAGGGACGGATTAGCCCTAACCAAAAACCCACCTACCATATAGTTAGTGTAAACCTACCTAATCCTAGACCAAGTCCCTCATTTTCCTCACCCGCCGCCACTCTCTCCTCGGGATCCCTCCCGATCCAAACCCACCAATCACCTGCCCCTCTCGATCCCCTCCATCCCGAGCTCCTCGACCACAGCCTCGCGCGCCCGAGGCCCCAGCAGCCCGAGCACCGACCGGCCACCGAAGTTCCTCCGCGGCCTCCTTCCTCGTCCGACGTCGCCGGCGGCCAGCAGCTCCCGGCCCCCCTCTCCTTACTTATCCTCCCTCCTGTAATCCCTCTCTTCCTCTGGCCTCTCACCTCTCGAACCCTCTCTCTTCTCTTCTACAGAAGCTTCTGCCGCCGCGCCATGGATGGCCATGGTGCTCCACGCTGGCGCTGCCCTCACCTCGTCCCGATCCAGTGGACCCAGATGCAAGGACCTTGCCGCCCCGGATCTCCTCCACCCGCGCCTGCACCCATCGTCGCCGCCCTGCGCCATGGACGCCCGTGCCAGCTAGCCCCTGCCGTCGAGCCGCCCCTAAGCTCCATCCGCGCCGCCGTTTCCTGGATCCGGTTGTCTTCACCGTCTCCGGCGCTGCCGGAGCCCCAAGTCCCCTTCGCCAAGACCAGTCGTGGCCGTTGTCGTGCCCCGCCGGCCTCCCCCGCTTCTGCTTCGGGAGGAGGACGAGCGCTTCGCTCACCAATCACTGCTCGCATGCACGCTCGTGGGCCGATGCGTCCCCAAGTCTCTGCACCCGTTGACCCGACCTCGTGGGCCTCGTCCCTGTCCGGCCCAGCCAGCGCCCTCCTCACCGAGCTGGGCCTTGGCCTAGGGTGAGCAGCACCCGCCCCTCTCCTGCGCATGTTGGGCCAGCCAGATTCGGCCCGAGACATTTTTTTTCCGCAGAATGTTTTTGCTATTTATCCAGTGCAGGCATATTTTCAGAAAACACCCTCATGGTCATGCATATAATAATCATTTAACCATGCATCGGAGTAAAACAAATTATATATGAAAAATGCTTATAATTTCATCTAGTTTCATAATATCCAACTTTCATCCATGTTAAAAATGTTTAATATGTTGTTTGATTAAATTTGCTCATATGCCATGTTAAAATGATTTATTTCATAACTAAATAACCGTAGCTCCGAATTTAATAAACTTTATATGTGAATTGGGTGGAAAAATGCATAATTTAACATAGTGGCATTACTTTGCATGTTTAACAACTCTAAAATTGTGTTTAGGGGCAGAACAATACCTTAACCAAAAATATGCACATGGGGATTTTCTGGATTTGTTGTTTGTTATATCCGACCCCATTTAAATTGTTTAGATAGTATAGTTTTGTTGTGCTTCACCTCTTGCCATGTTTAACAACATTTAATATTGTTGGGTACATAAACGGGAGGGGACTAAATAAATGAATGTGGTGTTTCGTTGATACGTCTCCATCGTATCTACTTTTCCAAACACTTTTGCCCTTGTTTTGGACTCTAACTTGCATGATTTGAATGGAACTAACTCGGACTGACGCTGTTTTCAGCAGAATTGCCATGGTGTTATTTTTGTGTAGAAATAAAAGTTCACGGAATGACCTGAAAATCAACGAAGAATTATTTTGGAATATATAAAAAATACTGGAAGAATCCACGTCAGGGGGCCTCCACCTGTCCACGATGGTGGGGGGCGCGCCTGCCCCCCTGGGCGCGCCCCTTCCTCGTGGGCCCCCTGACGCTCCACCGACCTCAACCTTGACTTCATATATTCACATTCGGCGAGAAAAAAACCAGGGAGAAGGATTCATCATGTTTTATGATACGGAGCCGCCGCCAAGCCCTAAACTCTCTCGGGAGGGCTGATCTGGAGTCCGATCGCGGCTCCGGAGAGGGGAATCCGTCGCCATCGTCATCATCAACCTTCCTCCATCACCAATTTCGTGATGCTCACTGCCGTGTGTGAGTAATTCCATCATAGGCTTGCTGGACGGTGATGGGTTGGATGAGATTTATCATGTAATCGAGTTAGTTTTGTTAGGGTTTGATCCCTAGTATCCACTATGTTATGAGATTGATGTTGCTATGACTTTGCTATGCTTAATGCTTGTCACTAGGGCCCGAGTGCCATGATTTTAGATCTGAACCTATTATGTTTTCATCAATATATGAGAGTTCTTGATCCTATCTTGCATGTCTATAGTCACCTACTATGTGTTATGATCCGGCAACCCCGAAGTGACAGTAATCGGGACCACTCCCAGTGATGACCGTAGTTTGAGGAGTTCATGTATTCACTATGTGTTAATGCTTTGGTCGGTACTCTATTAAAAGGAGGCCTTAATATCCCTTAGTTTCCAATAGCACCCCGCTGCCACGGGAGGGTAGGACAAAAGATGTCATGCAAGTTCTTTCCATAAGCACGTATGACTATATTCTGAATACATGCCTACATTACATTGATGAACTGGAGCTAGTTCCTGTCACCCTATGTTATGACTGTTACATGATCGATCGCATCCGACATAATTCTCTATCACTGATCCATTGCCTATGAGCTTTCCATATATTGTTCTTCGCTTATTTACTTTTTCGTTGCTATTGTTATCATCACTATAAAACACCAAAAATATTACTTTTGCTACCGTTACCTTTTGCCACCGTTACCACTACTATCATATTACTTTGCTACTAAATACCTTGCTGCAGATATTAAGTTTCTAGGTGTGGTTGAATTGACAACTCAGCTGCTAATACTTGAGAATATTCTTTGGCCCCCCTTGTGTCGAATCAATAAATTTGGGTTGAATACTCTACCCTCGAAAACTGTTGCGATCCTCTATACTTGTGGGATATCAAGACTATTTTCTGGTGCCTTTGCCGGGGAGCATAGCTCTATTCTTTGAGTCACTTGGGATTTATAGCTGCTTGTCATTATGAAGAACTTGAAAGATCCAAGAACCAAGATTTATCCCTCAACTACGAGGGAAGGTAAGGAACTGCCATCTAGCTCTGCATTTGATTCACCTTCTGTTTTGAGTAAGCTTGCGACACCTAAACCTGCTTCTGCTATTAATTCTGATATGTCGCATGTTATTGATGATGCCACTTCTACTATGCATGATACTTATGATGAAACTACTTCTATGCTTGATACTACTGTGCCACTTGGTGAATTTCTTGATGAATAACTTGCTAGGGCTAGAAAGAATGAAATTATTGAAACCGATAATATTGATGAAAGTGATGATGAAGATTCTCCCCCTAGATATGAATTGCCTGTTGTTCCTGAGGGTTATGTTATGGATGAAGAAATTGCTAGAGACTTTCTTGTTTGCAATGATAGGAGTGATCTTAAGAAATTATTAGCTAAGCTGAAACAAAAAACTCTAAATGCTAGAATGAAATATGATCATGCTTATGCTACTTCACCTATCTTTGTTACTAATAAGGATTATGAATTCTCTGTCGACCCTGATATAATTAATTTGGTTGAATCTGATCCTTTCTATGGCTATGAATCTGAAACTGTTGTGGCACATCTTACTAAATTAAATGATATAGCCACCCTGTTCACTAATGATGAGAAAACTCGCTAGTATTATACCCTTATGATATTTCCGTTCTCATTAAAGGGTGATACTAAGATATGGTTTAATTCTCTTGATCCTGGTTGTGTGCGTAGTCCCCAGGATATGATTTATTACTTCTCTGCTAAATATTTCCCTGCTCATAAGAAACAAGCTGCTTTAAGGGAAATATATAATTTTGTGCAAATTGAAGAAGAGAGTCTCCCACATGCTTGGGGGAGGCTTCTCCAATTACTTAATGCTTTGCCTGATCATCCTCTTAAGAAAAATGAAATACTTGATATCTTTTATAATGGACTAACCGATACTTCCAGAGACCACCTGGATAGTTGTGCTGGTTGTGTTTTCGGGGAAAGAACACCAGATGAAGCTGAAATTTTATTGAATAATATGTTGACTAATGAAAATAATTGGACACTTCCTGATCCAATCCCTGATCCAATTCGTGAACCAATTCCCGAACCTACTCCGAAAAAAGGGGTATTCTATTTCTCAGTCCTGAAGATATGCAAGAGGCAAAGAAATCTATGAAAGAAAAAGGTATTACAGCTGAAGATGTTAAGAATTTACCTTCTATTTAAGAAATACATGGTCTTAATTTACCCCCTGTTGAAGAAATACATGGTGTTGATAACCCAACACAAGTAGTAAAGGAAAATTCTCTCTATAGATATGATAAAGCTGAAATCCCTCCTACTAAGTTTGCTAGCCAATGTTTGGATGAGTTTGATAACTTTATGGTTAAGCAAGAAGACTTCAATGCTTATTTTGGTAGAGAATTAAAATGCAATGCTTATATGATTGAACACTTGAGTGATTATATGGCTAATGTTAAAGGTGAACTAAAACTTATTAGTAAACATGCTTCTATGGTTACCACTCAAGTAGAACAAGTACTTAAAGCTCAGAATGATTTGCTCAATGAATTGAATAGTAAAAATAATGATTATGCTGTTAGAGTTATGAGGTGGAAAAATGACTCAAGAACCTTTGTATCCTGAAGGCCATCCTAAGAGAATTGAGCAAGATTCTCAGAGAAATAATATTGATGCACCTAGTCCTTCTAAAAGGAAGAAAAAGAAAAATGATAGGACTTTGCATGCTTCTAGTGAACCTGTTGTTGACACACCTGAGAATCTCAATGATATTTGTATTTCTGATGCTGAAACACAATCTGGTAATGAACATGAACCTAGTGATAATGTTAATGATGATGTTCATATTGATGCTCAACCTAGCAATGATAATGATGTAGAAATTGAACCTGCTGTTGATCTTGATAACCCACAATCAAAGAATCAACGTTATGATAAGAGAGACTTTGTTGCTAGGAAGCATGGTAAAGAAAGGGAACCATGGGTTCAGAAACCCATGCCTTTTCCTCCTAAACCATCCAAGAAAAAGGATGATGAGGATTTTGAGCGCTTTGCTGAAATGATTAGACCTATCTTTTTGTGTATGCGATTAACTGATATGCTCAAAATGAATACTTATGCTACGTATATGAAAGAAATTGTGTCAAATAAAAGAAAGATACCGGAAGCTGAAATTTCCACCATGCTTGCTAATTATACTTTTAAGGGTGGAATACCTAAGAAACTAGGAGATCCCGGAGTACCAACTATACCATGCTCCATTAAAAGAAACTATGTTAAAACTGCTTTATGTGATCTTGGAGCCAGTGTTAGTGTTATGCCTCTCTCTTTATATCGTAGACTTGATTTGAATAAGTTGACACCCACTGAAATATATTTGCAAATGGCTGATAAATCAACTGCTATACCTGTCGTTATTTGTGAGGATGTGCCTGTTGTGGTTGCAAACGTTACTATTTTAACGGACTTTGTTATTCTTGATATTCGTGAGGACGATAGTATGTCTATTATTCTTGGAAGACCCTTTTTGAATACTGCAGGGGCTGTTATTGATTGCACCAAAGGCAATGTCACTTTTCATGTTAATGGTAATGAGCATACAGTACACTTTCCGAGGAAACAACCTCAAGTCCACAGTATCAATTCTATTGGAAAAATTTCAACAATTACTATTGGAGGTTTTGAATTTCCTCTCCCTACTGTCAAGAAGAAATATGATATTTTTATTGTTGGGAACATGCATATCCCCGTTGAGGTAACCTAGTGTTATTAGAAAATTCTCCGGTTCCATGTTATTCGGAATGAGTTTGTTAACAAGACCTGATCAACCTTGTTAGTAGATTCCTTTTGATGAGCATGAGATGGATGTACAAAACACAATTCTCTGTACCCTCTTTTTACTTTCTGTTATTTAAATTAAATAAAGCAAAAATAGTATATTCTGTCTATTTTTTGAATTATCCATGCAATAAAAAATACCCCGAAAATAAAAGTTCTCCAAATGCCCTAAAATTTAAATATGATTTTTTGGAATATTTGAGAATATCTGGCACTAAGAACACAACAGGGGGAGCAAGCACCTGGCCACGAGGGTCCAGGGCACGCCCACCCCCTGGGCGTGCCCCCTGCCTCGTGGGCCCATGGTGGCTCCCCTCCACTTATTCCAGCTACCACACATTCCTTCTTCCTCCCACAAACACCACTAGCCAGCTCAAACCCGAGTCCAAGCTCACCTTGCTGCCATTTTCGATCTCCTAGCTCAAAACTCCATTCACAGAACTGCTTTGGGGGATTGTTCTTTGGTATGTGACTCCTCCAATGGTCCAATTAGTTTTTGTTCTAGTGCTTTATTCATTGCAAATTTTTGCTGCTTAGGTGACCCTGTTCTTGAGATTACATGTCAAATTTATATGGTCAAAAGTAGTTTTAATGCATGATATATCCTCTTGGCACTTGTGGGAGTAGTTGCTATCAATTTTGTTGAGTTTGGTTCACTTTTATTTTGAAGTTACTAAAAATTTCAGATATTTTCAGAAAACAGATGAAGAGATTTTTGAGGGGCTCATCGAGTCGAAGCTCGAAGGATAAGCAAAGTGAGGAGGATAAGAGGCCCAAGTATAATATCCCTCACACCGCGGAGGTCCGGCCGTGTGAATGGCCTTGTGATAATTTCTTGAGAGCAGCCGGGATTTATGATGATTTCTATGAATTGGCTGAGAATGCAGGCCTCACCGCCTTCCTCCAAGACCAACGCGAACAGTAGCTCTTACTCATCAATTTCTTTGTGCAAAACTTTCATTTCCATGCTAGGAGCTCACCACCTACGGTGGAATTTTATTTATATGATGAGCATAAGGAGATGTCACTTCGTGATTTTTGTCGGGTTTGTTTGATCCCTTTTGAGGGCAGTGTAGAGGAACCACATCGTGACGATGTGGATGGGTTTATTGATACCATTGCTGTAGGGGAAACGAGGAAGGTTTCCGACGCATGAATTACTAGCATACACTTTCCTGTTCTACGTTACTTTGCTATATTTGCTAGTAGATGCTTAATTGGGCGTGGAAACTGTGGAAACCTGAGTGCCCCTAATATTGTTATTTTGTGCCATGCCTTATTTCGTGATGACACATTTAGTATGGGCGCTATTGTTGCAAAGCGGTTAAACCTTAACCGTACTAAGGGCCCCATCTTGGGAGGCATCTTCGCCTCGTGCCTTGCTTCATACTATAACATACCCATTAGGCATTATGAGAAAGATGAAAAATTGCTGCCTCCTGTTTATCTAGATTATAAGAGTATGGTAGCACATGATTTTATTGTTAAGAATAGGGAAAAGGCGCTTAAGTACAAATTAATATTTGGTAAAAATCATCCTGAGACTATTACCTTTCCTGCTCCTTCCTTGTTTGATTTATCTGCAGGCAAGTACCTTGTTCCGTTGGAGGCAATTCACGCCTACCGGAACCCTACATCAGCTACAGAGCCAGAGCCGGAACCACAATTTGATCCTCCACGACAGTCTGATTACCAGTGGGATCCAAAGGTGATTGCCAACCCGTGGCAATCCGAGGCTTCTTCTCAGTACGACCCCAGCTACAACTTTGGATATCCGCCAGGCCAGCCGTGGCCATAGACCAACTTAGGCCAAAAGCCTAAGCTTGGGGGAGTACGTATTTCTCACGGTCGGTGTCAAAACCGGCGGATCTCGGGTAGGGGGTCCCGAACTGTGCGTATAATGCAGATGGTAACAGGAGGCAGGGGACACGATGTTTACCCAGGTTCGGGCCCTCTTGATGGAGGTTATACCCTACGTCCTACTTGATTGATCTTGATGATACGAGTATTACAAGAGTTGATCTACCACGAGATCGTAGAGGCTAAACCCTAGAAGCTAGCCTATGGTATCATTGTTGTTGTCCTACGGACTGAACCCTCCGGTTTATATAGACACCGGAGGGGGCTAGGGTTACACAGAGTCGGTTACAAGGGAGGAGATCTACATATCCGTATTGCCAAGCTTGCCTTCCATGCCAAGGAGAGTCCCATCCGGACACGGGACGAAGTCTTCAATCTTTTATCTTCATAGTCCAACAGTCCGGCCAAAGGATATAGTCCGGCTGTCCAGAGACCCCCTAATCCAGGACTCCCTCAGTAGCCCCTGAACCAGGCTTCAATGACGATGAGTCCGGCGCGCAGTTTTGTCTTCGGCATTGCAAGGTGGGTTCCTCCTCCGAATACTCCATAGAAGATTTTGAACACAAGGATAGTGTCCGGCTCTGCAAAACAAGTTCCACATACCATCGCAGAGAGAATAATATTTCCAAAAATCTAATCTGCTGACACGTTTTGACAGCATGACATCATGTGATGGCCCGGTCATTATTCGAACCGTTTTTCTCAACCAGCACCGCACATATCGCGAGGCGGTTTTCTTGACACGTCTTGTCAAAGCAGAGATTGTGTCCCCCTTATTACGGGATTCTCATCAATACGGACGTGGGCAACCCAACCATGCCATCAATTATGGCGCTTGGGGAATAAGCGATTTTACCAGGCAAGTGGGGAGGCGCATCGCCTCTTCCGCCCTTATAAAGGGACAATGATTCACCCTTTTTACCCACGCCTTCTTCCTCCTTGCTTATCCATTCTCACACACTTGAGCTCCAGCGCCCAAGTTCGCATCTTTCTCCTCAAACCAATCCAAGCATGTCCGGAGCGGGAGGCAAGTGGATGGTCTCCTCCGTCATGGAGGAGCACATCGCAAAGTTACGGGAAGCCGAATATCTGGCCGCGGATATCACGCAGCGGCTGCCAGATGCGGGGCAGATCCTTCCTACGCCCGAACCCCAAGAGAGGGTAGTTTTTCTTACCCACTTCGTCCACGGACTGGGATTTCCCCTCCACCCGTTTGTCCGCGGGCTCATGTTCTACTACGGGCTGGATTTTCATGATCTGGCCCCCAATTTCATCCTCAACATCTTGGCGTTTATCATCGTGTGCGAGGCCTTCCTCCGCATCAGGCCCCACTTCGGCCTATGGCTGAAGACCTTCAATGTCAAACCGAAGGTGGTGATCGGCCAGCAAGCAGAGTGCGGAGGCGCCATAGTGGGAAAATGCCTAACGTCACCTAGCTCGAAGGCTCCTATGTGGAGACCATAAAGGGGTGGAAATTGGGGTGGTTCTACATCACCGAGCCACGCGACACCAACTGGGTGGCGGCCCCCAAATTTCGATCCGGAATCCCCATGCGGCTCACTTCCTGGAAAGAGAAAGGCCTGTCCTGGGGTTCCCCGGTAGAGCTAACCGGACTCCAGACCTGTATCCGGAACATGATGAGCAAGAAAATCAAGCTCGTCAACGTGGTCCAGGTCATGCTCTTCCACCGGATCCTCCCGTGTCAACGACGGGCGTTCAATCTGTGGGAGTTCAATCCAGCCAAGCACCAGACGCCGCGAGAGCTCTTTGACATGACGCACACGGACGTCTGGAAAGTGCTGTTCAAGGGCGCCGAGGTACCTCCTCCCCTTACTAAGGACCGCGGACTTAACGCAAAGCGCCATGCCAATCCGGTAAGTTTTTCATATCTCATAGGATATTTATTTGCCCCAGTTTAAGTGTGTGCGGGATCTAAGCTTCCACGCCATTAACAGGACTGGGTAAAGACAGCGGAGCAGCTCGATTGCCCAGCCCCCCTGCCTGAAGATCCTGCAGATGCTCTCCTAACGGAGATGCTGGCTCCGGCACCTTACGAGGTGCCGGTGAAGAAGACCAAGAAGAAGGCCACGGGGACCCAAAAGGGTCTCCGGCGCAAGGTTATATCAGACTCATCGTCCGATAACTCCGATGTGCCCTCCCCCCACGAAAACGAGGAGGAGGAAGAGGAAAGTTCTCCCCCCAGACGGGGGAGACAAGAAAAGGAAGGCCGACCCAATCGGGGAGGCAAAGGGTCCAAGAAGGGAAGGACCCTCCTTCCGGACTGCTCCACGACGGCCGCCTACAGCGGCGACAAGTGGTTACCCAGGGAGAAGCCCCTGGCGAAGTGTAAGTATCCGGACACCATAGTAATTCATGGTATGTTTTATTGCACTGTTTCTCATTACGCCGCATATGATTATGCAGTCCGTCCCGAGCCCATCTCGACGTATCTTCGTTGGACGGTTCATTGGACTCGTCGGATATGAATAGCGATTCACTTTCGACCGCCTCCACCCCTTGCCCTACGGACAACGTCGAGGTGTTGTCCCGAAAGGCACCGAGCCGAGGGGAGGTAGTCCTGGGGGCACCTCGAGGCGACCTTCCGGACCCTAGGCGCAAAGGGAGCAAGACTCCCACGGGCTCCAAGTTCGGCCCCCAGCCGAATACTGCCCCGGAACCTTCGGTGGTTCCGGACTCAAGCAGGCGATCCCCCGTTAAGGGGGGCAAGCCGCCCATACCGGTGTCCTCCGTCCATCTAGAGGCACCGGACAACTTGCTGGAAGTGCTTCGCGGCGCTTCCATCGAGGAAGAGGACCGCACTATCATGAGTGCGGTGATCGAGAAAGTTCAGTCCACCAAAAAAGGACTAACCGAAGCTTGCGCCAGCCTCCTAACAGGCTTTGAGGTAAGCAATCAAAATATAAGAAAATATTACCACATAGACAGTAGCCCCTGATGCTCTCTTTGGCGTTCGCGAAGAAAGGCCGAATAGAGGATCAAATAATGACTCAAGAGTCTAATCAGAATATGTCTGTGTGCATGTGCAGGCTTCACTGCTGGCCGCTGCCGCACGTACTGCAGAGGTCGCTGCACTGAAGCAGGACCTTGAGCGGTCCGAGAAAGAGCTCGGCCTTACCAAGAGGCAGCTCGAGGAGAGCAAAGGTAAGCAATACCTTGTCTATATATTAAAAAGGAATTCGGCTGTAAAGTAATAGGATCATTATGAATTTGTCAGGGGCCACAACCAAGGTGGCGACCCTGAAGAAGGCGTTGTCCGAGGCTGAAGACAAAGTGGCCAAGGAGTGCATTGAGCGGGAAAAGAAAGAAGCCCGGGTAGGCGAGGTGCAGCAAGAGCTCGAGGCTCTCGCCAAAAAACACGAGTCCTTGGAGCTTGACTCTAAGATGCGAGAGTCCGAGCTGGCGAAGGCGCTCGAAAGCGCACAGAGCGCCAAGGCTGAAGCCCACAAGGCCCTCCCGGAGATGGATGTGGTGAAGAAGATAGCAGCGGGTAAGGCATTCATTATGCAAAGCAAGCATGTGAAGGAAACTTTCCTTTTACTTACCCGAGTTCGGAGCTCTCTAGGAGCGTTCACAGATCTTCCCCTGAAAGTGCAACTATCCCTAGGTGGTTTTGGTAATTCATAACAACATATAGCTCATTGAGCTAATGCTATTCCAAGATGATTATTTCAGGAAAGCTCAATGATTGGCATGGCATGGATGTGAAAGTGGAACCCTCAAAATGCTAAGGAAAAAGGATTGGCTCAAGCTCAAAAGCTCAAGACTCTTCATTTTATATTTTAGTGATCCAAGATCACATTGAGTCTTTAGGAAAAGCCAATACTATCAAGGAGGGATGAGGTGTTGCTTAATGAGCCTCTTGCTTCATGTGCTTAGTGATATGCTCCAAAAACCCTCAACTACTTTCCCATATCCACATATGACCTAAACCCTAAGCCAAACTCGGTCCTACCGATTCTTCCTATCCGGCGCCACCGAGTTTCACTTGTCATTAGCCACTGCCAAACCCTAGCAATTCGGTTCTACCGATTGGGATCTCGGTCTCACCGAGATGGGATTGCAAACTCTCTCTTTCCCTTTCGTAACTTTTCGGTCTCACCGAAAGAGCGAATCGGTCCCACCGAGATTGCAATGTAAATTCAGTGTTTCCCCTTTGTAACTTTTCGGTCTCACCGAAAGAGCAAATCGGTCCCACCGAGTTTGCCTGACCAACTCTCTGGTTAGCTAATTACCAAATTCGGTCTCACCGAGTTTGTGTAATCGGTCTCACCGAGATTACGTTATGCCCAAACCCTAACCATATCGGTCCTACCGAGTTGCATGTCAGTCCCACCGAAAATCTCTAACGGTCACTAGGTTTACATTTTTGGTCCGACTGAGTTTGTTGATTCGGTCCCACCGAGATTGGAAAACTGTGTAACGGTTGGATTTTGTGTGGAGGCTATATATACCCCTCCACCTCCTCTTCATTCAAAGAGAGAGCCATCAGAACAGATAGACCATTCCAACTCATATGTTCTGAGAGAGAACCACCTACTCATGTGTTGAGACCAAGATATTCCATTCCTACCATATGAATCTTGATCTCTAGCCTTCCCAAGTTGCTTTCCACTCAAATCTTCTTTCCACCAAATCCAAATCCTATGAGAGAGAGAGTTGAGTGTTGGGGAGACTTGAGTGTTGGGGAGACTATCATTTGAAGCACAAGAGCAAGGAGTTCATTACCTACACACCATTTGTTACTTCTTGGAGAGTGGTGTCTCCTAGATTGGCTAGGTGTCACTTGGGAGCCTCCGACAAGATTGTGGAGTTGAACCAAGGAGTTTGTAAAGGGCAAGGAGATCGCCTACTTCGTGAAGATCTACCGCTAGTGAGGCAAGTCCTGTGTGGGCGATGGCCATGGTGGGATAGACAAGGTTGCTTCTTCGTGGACCCTTTGTGGGTGGTTGCTTCTTCGTGGACCCTTCGTGGGTGGAGCCCTGTGTGGACTCGCGCAACCATTACCCTTTGTGGGTGGAGCCCTGTGTGGACTCTCGCAAACGTTACCCTTTGTGGGTTGAAGTCTCCATCAACGTGGATGTAGGATAACACCACCTATCCGAACCACGGGAAAAACATCCGTGTCTCATATTGCATTTGAATTCTCCAAACCCTTCCCTTTACATTCTTGCAAGTTGCATGCTTTACTTTCCGCTGCCAATATACTCTTTGCATGCTTGCTTGAATTATGTGATGATTGCTTGACTTGTCCTAAAATAGCTAAAATCTGCCAAGAACTAAAATTGGGAAAAGGTTAAGCTTTTATTTGGTCAAGTAGTCTAATCACCCCTGTCTAGACATACTTTCGATCCTACAAGTGGTATCAGAGCTTTGGTCTCCATTTGCTTTGATCTCCATAGCTTTGGTGGTCATAGCCTTGGTTTCACAACCTAGGAGAGTATGGCGTCTAGCGAGGGAAATTACCACCGTAGAGGTCCCTACTTTGATGGTACTAATTTTGCTAGTTGGAAGCATAAAATGAAAATGCATATTCTTGGACATAACCCCGCCGTTTGGGCTATTGTGTGTGTTGGTTTGCAAGGTGACTTCTTTGATGGGAGAGAACCAAACCGTGAAGCTACCGCGGATGAGTTGAAGATGTTGCAATACAATGCTCAAGCTTGTGATATTCTCTTCAACGGATTGTGCCCCGAAGAATTCAACAAAATCAGCCGTCTTGAGAATGCGAAGGAAATTTGGGACACTTTGATTGATATGCACGAAGGTACCGACTCCGTCAAGGAATCCAAGTTGGATGTGCTTCAAAGCCAACTTGACAAGTTCAAGATGAAGGATGGTGAAGGTGTCGCTGAAATGTACTCTAGGCTTGCTCTCATCACAAATGAGATTGCCGGCTTAGGAAGTGAAGAGATGATCGACAGATTCATCATCAAGAAGATTCTAAGAGCCTTGGATGGAAAATATGATACCGTGTGCACATTGATCCAAATGATGCCCAATTACAAAGATCTCAAGCCAACGGAGGTGATTGGAAGAATTGTTGCTCATGAGATGTCACTTAAGGATAAAGAGGAACTTCACAACAAATCAAGTGGTGCTTATAAAGCCTCATGTGAAGCCCCTACATCATCAAGTGAGAAACAAGACTTCAATGAAGAATTGAGCTTAATGGTGAAGAACTTCAACAAGTTCTACAAGAGTAGAAGCAAAGATAGAAGCTTCAAGTCAAGGTCCTACAATGACAAAAGATCTTCTAGTCGAGAGCGAAACTGCTACAGTTGTGGAAGACCCAGACACTATTCCAATGAGTGTACGGCTCCCTACAAGAGAAGAGAAGATTCTCCAAAAAGAAGAAGCAAAGAATCACCACCAAGAGAGAGGAGGAGTAGAGATGATCGTTATGAACGAAGATACTCACGGAGAAGCAAGGATTCGGAAAGGAAGGAAAAATCATCAAGGAGCTACACAAGACGAAGACATCAAGCTCATGTTGGTGAATGGGTATCCGGCTCCGACTCCGACAGCCACTCCGAGAGAAGTTATCACTCCGACTCTGAAGATACTCAAGATGAAGGTGTTGCCGGTCTAGCACTTGTGTCAACCAACTCCTACGACATATTTGACTCACCAAATGAAGGAATTGGAAGATGCTTCATGGCCAAAGGTCCTAAGGTAACACACCCCGAGTATGTTGATTTCAATAGTGATGAAGATGACTTGTTAGGTGATGATTTGCTTGTTGACAACTCTAGTGATGAATACTATGATGAAACGTCAATTAAACATGCTAATCAAGATAAAACGAATGACAATGATAAGGAGAAGATTGAGGCTCTAACTAAAGAACTAAACACTCTTAAGTTAGCTCATGAAACTATCTTCGAAGATCATCGAGAACTTTTAAGAGCTCATGAGAAATTACGCTTTGAAAAGCTCAATCTTGAGCAGAGCATGAGTTCTTAAAAGCAATCAATGATGATCTCCGCAAGAAAAGCTCTTCTTACATTGCCAAGCGTTTACTCTTATCCACTTACATGCCTCAAGTCAAGTCTAGTAACAAGATCAAGAAAGATTCTTCCTCTAGCAGTAACAATGATCATGCTAAATCCAATATTGTTGCTTCTAGTAGTTCTCTTGATTCCACTAATGATTCTCTTAGCCAAGTTACACTTGAGCAAGAAAATAGTTTATTGAAGGGAATTATAGAGAAAGGAGTGTACAAAAGCCTTGCTGGGAGTAAGCAATTAGAGGAAATTGTGTGCAAGCAAGGAATGCACCGGAAGAATCAAGGTGTTGGTTTTGAACGAAAGTTCAATGCCAATGGAGTTGAGTGGGAAGAAGATCAATACCCCAAGACAAAGTTTGTTCCTCAACAAGAGAAGTATACTTATTTCAAGGGGACACAAGCTCAAGATGATCTTCCACCACAAGACTACAAGCAAAAAGGCAAGGACAAGCTTTAAGAGGAAATTGACGCATTTGAAGAAGCTCCTAAGACCTTAGTCAAGTGGATTCCCAAGACTACTTCAAGTTCCACTTCATCAAGTACGACTACAACTCCAAGGATTCCCATCAAGATGATGTGGATCCAAAAGAAGAAGAACTAGAGAGTTCTTGAGGGTGACTCCGCCAACATACTTCACTCTTATCATTTTGGCAAGAACAAGTGCAATCAACTTCCACATCTTGCACTAGTTCAAGGAGTCACAAACCCTCTTGTTGGTAAGACAAGGGACAAGGTAACCTAAAAGTTTTCATGGACATCATCTTTTGTGTGCATCACTCTATGTCTATGGATATCCTTGTTTGTTCCTTGTGGGACTAACCCATGTAGGTATTGAAAGTGCAATTCACTCAAATGGATAGCTCCAAGTGATCTACATCAACATTGAGCATCCACATCTTCAACATCTACATGAAGTCATCATCGACAAAACCCAAGGTTAGTTCATCCCTCTTAGGGGGGATATCACATCTAGGGGGAGCTTTACTCTAAGACTGGGCTAAAGCAACTCTAAAGATGTGAACACAACAATGCTTTATGTAAAAGTGGTAACCCCACTTGAGCTTAAACGATGAGTATGACCTATGATCAAGTGCTCTCACTTGACTCCTAAGTCAATATACTCATATATAGATGACCTTGTCATCGCAAATTGCTTAATAGATGCTAGAATTGGTTGTGCATGCCTTGCCACATATTTCATTTGCCATCTTATTGTGTGAGCATGCTGGTTGCATATTTTGCTAATTCGAGGACATCCACTTGTTGTTTTGATTGTTTGGTTTTATTTTCTTTTGCCAAGTGGATGGACAAGAATGCCTAAGTACCTCCTCTAGCTATCTATGCTTTTCTCGTCTCAAACTCTATTCATGCTGCATCACAAAATTTGATCAAGTCAGATTCGAACCACTCTGTGTGAGGAGCGCTCGGAGTCCCTGATTCGTCATAGACTTAAACTTCCAAAACCTCTTTATGATTCTCGGTCTGACCGATACCCCACTTTCGGTCCTACCGAGATCATTAAGTTGATCTAGGTTTTCGATCTCGGTGCAACAGATTTGAACATTTCGGTCACACCGAGTTTCAGTAACTGCCTGCAGTTATGAATCTCGGTGCCACCGAGTTGTTCCACTCGGTCACACCAACAGGGTCGGGCTATATATAGTCACGGGAAAAATTTGGAAATTTCTCCGAACCCCTTCGCCCGCGCGATAGCCTGCTCTGCCAACGTGGTCTCCGGATCGTCTTCTCGCCGCCAGCCGCCTCCAGTCGCTGGTCTCCGTCGCCGTCAACGGGAATTCTGCCCCGCCGTTGCCGCCGTAGCGAGTCTCCGCCGAACTAGGGTATGGACTCGATCACAGTGCTATTCCCCGTCCGATTCCTAGCACATTGTGTTCTTCATGATTCTTGCCTCGATTGAAACACTCCTATCCAGTCAATACGCCCGTAGATTAGTTTTGATTCGAAAATTTTAGGGTTAGGTTTCTGCCGAAACCATATCGGACCCACCGAGTTGAAAAACTCGGTCCCACCGATTTGGCTTATGCCATTGCACAAGTGAGACTCGGTCTGACCGAGAATTACTTATCAGTGTGACCGATTTTGGAACTCTGTGAAACCCTAGCAGTCTCGGTGCCACCGAACTGTGACTCGGTCCTACCGAGTTCACTAGTTTAGGTTCCAAAACTGCTTCGGTATCACCGAGTTTGAAAATTGGTAGATCCGAGATGATTTTAGTGGGAAACTAAAACTAAGTTTTTGGATCATTCTTTTGCAAAAAATCTCTGCATTTTGTGATGCTCATCTTTTCTACCTCATCTATAAACTGTTCACAGGGTCAGCAGTCAGAGTTTGCAGCATGTCTGATCAAAGTGACAGCCAGAACATGTCAGAGCAGCAGGTGCACATGAGTGAGGGCACTAGTCCCTCCAGCTCTTCAGATGAGGGCAGCAGGAGCACCCCTAGCAACTTGCCAAAAGCTGCCACCAGACAGAGGAAGAAGAGAACTTCTGATTCCGAAGATGAAGATTATGTGGCAGAGGAAGAGGCCACATCAAAGAGAGTTGAGCCAGCTCAAGGCACAAAGCCAGGGCTGAAAATCAAAAGGCCAGCAGGCAGGCAGCCCATGTCAAAGGCAAGAGCTTCAACTGAGAAGCCTGCACCCAAAGAGCCAGTTGCTGCTGAGGGAAAGAAAAGAAAGGAAAGGGTCAAGAAGACCGTAGCCAGAGTGCTAGGAAAGGCTTCCATCATGGAAGAGGAAGAGGAAGAAGAGGTAGCTGCACCAGCACCCAAGGCACCCAAGCTGATGGGTGATGCCATAAGATCAGGGGCTACTGCATCTAAGCCCAAAGCTGCCTCCAAGCCAAAACCAAAGAGGAATACAAGGAGCATTCCTGCAGCTGAGAAGAACAAGGCCCCAGTGCCTGAGACTGTTGCTGAAGAAGAGGATGAAGAGCAAGTTTTGAGAAAGCTCAAGCCCAAGATCCCAGACCACAACGATGCGCATCCTGTGGCTGAGGACATGAAGCTCAGGAGAGATTCAGGGCTGAGGAAGTGGAGAGAAGCAGACCCGTATGCTTCAAGGAGGAGGACTGCTGTTGACTACAGATTCCACACTAAGGAACAGCAGGACTTCTATGAGACAGTGCTGCTTGATAAGAAGCCAATAGTCTGTGATATGAGATGGGTTGACTGGCAGTACATCAAGGACAATGGGGAGCACTATCCTGGAGTGCAAGACAGCTTCATAGCTTGTGGAGTAGCTGACTTTGTCGGGCAGAAGCTCACAAAGTGGAATGAGGAGCTTATAATGCAGTTCTACCCCACATCATATTTTTATTCAGATGGGAGGATCACATGGATGTCTGAGGGTACAAGGTACCAATCCACAGTTGCTGAGTGGGCACAGATCATTAATGCCCCAGAGGAGCATGATGATGACTTGGACATATATGCCAAGAAGAAGATGGACCATAACTCTATGTCCAATATGTACAAGGAAATTCCCAATGAAGCTCTTGACACCTTCAAATTTGGGTCTGTGCATTACCTTCTGTCAGGGCTGCCAACTATCAATTGGATCATGAGGCACACCTTATTGCCCAAGTCTGGAGATCACAAGATGATCAGAGGCCATGCTATCAACTTGCTACATGTATTTGATGTACCTCAGAAGTTCAAGGTGATGAGCCTCATAGTGGAAACTATCAAAAGGACTTCAGCAGATCAGAAGAGGAGTTGCGGATATGCCCCTCAGATTCAGGAGCTCATTAACTCCAAGATGGGCACGGGCATATATTTATTGGACAAGGAACACCTGCCCATCCGTCCAGATTTTGAGGACAATCAAGACTGATAACGAGCCATCATCTGCCCAAGCATACGCAAAGAAGGAGAAGGCAAGGAAGGAGAAAGCTGCCAAGATGCCAACTCAAGAGGAGGCATCTGAGTATTTCTTGAAGACCAAACAAGAGCAGCTTGGTTACCTGATTGCATCCACCCTGCGGATTGAGCAAGGACTAGCCACCCTAACTCAAAACCAGGCAAGCCTAGAGAGAATCATGGAACAAAAGTTCTATGACTTGGATGTCAAGGTAACGGAGATTCAGACTGCAGTGGAGCAGCTCCAAGATGATATGCAGGAGAGGAGAGGCAGGACTACCACTCATGCCTTTGCTAGAGTGCCACGAGGTCCGAGGTCGTCTGCCGTGCCAGTTGCTGACACAAGAGCCACCACCTCAGCACCAGCTACAGCCTCAGTTCCACCAGCTCCAGCATCTACTTCAGCTCCAACTCCAGCGTCTACTTCAGCGTCTACAGAAGCCTTCGTCCTTGGAGTGATCCGGACTCCACCACCACTAGAAGATCAAGCCTGAGCGTCGATCTAGTACTATGCATTTTCTAGGAACTTTTTGGTAACTTGTTGCCAAAGGGGGAGAAAAATGTATAGATCATAGGCTTCGAGAGAGAGAGAGTGTTGCTTTTCTCTCTTGCTTTATTTGGTGGTCTTTCAAACTTGTTTGCTTTTGAGTGCTTGAGATACTACGTCATTATTTGTGAGACATTGATGATCATGTGCTTGATCATAAGCTACACTTAATGCTTGCTTAATGCTATTATCTTATCTATCTTATGTGATCTTTCACTATTCTTGGTGATGAGTGCATGTATTTCATTCTTATCATTTTAAGCGCTCCACCAAGATGTATGTGACATGGAAGAGTAACCCATGACTCTAACTCCTTGTGCATTTGCAGTCCAAAGCAAATTTTAAATATGCACAAATTTAGGGGGAGCTCTTACTTATCACATACTTCTCAAAGCGATGATATATTTCATGCTTATTATCATTTGTCGAAGCTTTGATCTATATGTTGTCATCAATTACCAAAAGGGGGAGATTGACAGTGCAACTATCCCTAGGTGGTTTTGGTAATTCATAACAACATATAGCTCATTGAGCTAATGCTATTCCAAGATGATTATTTCAGGAAGGTCAATGATTGGCATGGCATGTATGTGAAAGTGGAACCCTCAAAATACTAAGGAAAAAGGATTGGCTCAAGCTCAAAAGCTCAAGACTCTTCATTTTATATTTTAGTGATCCAAGATCACATTGAGTCTTTAGGAAAAGCCAATACTATCAAGGAGGGATGAGGTGTTGCTTAATGAGCCTCTTGCTTCATGTGCTTAGTGATATGCTCCAAAAACCCTCAACTACTTTCCCATATCCACATATGACCTAAACCCTAAGCCAAACTCGGTCCTATCGATTCTTCCTATCCGGCGCCACCGAGTTTCACTTGTCATTAGCCACTGCCAAACCCTAGCAATTCGGTTCTATCGATAGGGATCTCGGTCTCACCGATATGGGATTGCAAACTCTCTGTTTCCCTTTCATAACTTTTCGGTCTCACCGAAAGAGCGAATCGGTCCCACCGAGATTGCAATGTAAATTCAGTGTTTCCCCTTTGTAACTTTTCGGTCTCACCGAAAGAGCAAATCGGTCCCGCCGAGTTTGCCTGACCAACTCTCTGGTTAGCTAATTACCAAATTCATTCTCACCGAGTTTGTGTAATTGGTCTCACCGAGATTACGTTATGCCAAAACCCTAACCATATCGGTCCTACCGAGTTGCATGTCAGTCCCACCGAAAATCTCTAACGGTCACTAGGTTTACATTTTCGGTCCGACCGAGTTTGTGATTCGGTCCCACCGAGATTGGAAAACTGTGTAATGGTTGGATTTTGTGTGGAGGCTATATATACCCCTCCACCTCCTCTTCATTCGAAGAGAGAGCCATCAGAACGCATACACCATTCCAACTCATATGTTCTGAGAGAGAACCACCTACTCATGTGTTGAGACCAAGATATTCCATTCCTACCATATGAATCTTGATCTCTAGCCTTCCCAAGTTGCTTTCCACTCAAATCTTCTTTCCACCAAATCCAAATCCTATGAGAGAGAGTTGAGTGTTGGGGAGACTATCATTTGAAGCACAAGAGCAAGGAGTTCATTACCTACACACCATTTGTTACTTCTTGGAGAGTGGTGTCTCCTAGATTGGCTAGGTGTCACTTGGGAGCCTCCGACAAGATTGTGGAGTTGAACCAAGAAGTTTGCAAGGGCAAGGAGATCGCCTACTTCGTGAAGATCTACCGCTAGTGAGGCAAGTCCTGTGTGGGCGATGGCCATGGTGGGATAGACAAGGTTGCTTCTTCGTGGACCCTTTGTGGGTGGTTGCTTCTTCGTGGACCCTTCGTGGGTGGAGCCCTGTGTGGACTCGCGCAACCATTACCCTTTGTGGGTGGAGCCCTGTGTGGACTCTCGCAAACGTTACCCTTTGTGGGTTGAAGTCTCCATCAACGTGGATGTAGGATAACACCACCTATCCGAACCACGGGAAAAACATCCGTGTCTCATATTGCATTTGAATTCTCCAAACCCTTCCCTTTACATTCTTGCAAGTTGCATGCTTTACTTTCCGCTGCCAATATACTCTTTGCATGCTTGCTTGAATTATGTGATGATTGCTTGACTTGTCCTAAAATAGCTAAAATCTGCCAAGAACTAAAATTGGGAAAAGGTTAAGCTTTTATTTGGTCAAGTAGTCTAATCACCCCCCTCTAGACATACTTTCGATCCTACATCCCCGCAGTGTACTGGATGTCGCGGAGTTTTACCGAGCTGAGGAGGGGAGCTCGACGAAAAAGTTGTTCTGGTCTCAGTATACTAGGACCGAACACCCAATGCCCTTGAGCGACCAGCTGAAGCAACTGGTCGAGCTTCACAAGGCGGCCGAACAGGCCATGAAGGGCCTTATAGTCCGGATGTGGCCTGGCGATCCCCTGCGTAGCAGCTACTTCGGTCTGGTGAGGCGGCTTGTGGATGCATGCCCCCAGCTTGAAGTTATAAAGCGGTCCGTCTGCATCGAGGGTGCGCGCAGGGCCTTTTCTCGGGCGAAGGTGCACTAGGCGAAGCTGGACGCCGTGAAGCTGGTGAAGGAGGGGCCGCCGGAGGGCAAGGAGCATCGCTGCCCCGAAATGTATTATGACAGTGTCCTGAAGGGTTCCCGGCTTGTGGCGGATGAATGCGCTAGGGATGTAATTTTTAAATGAACATGCTCATGTGATCCTGTAATATGAAACGAGTTCATTTGCACTATGCAACGCTTTTTGAATTTAAAATATTACCTTCTGTGCGGCCGTTTATAAAATCTGAGAGTTGGCCAGTCGTTGGCTTCTGCCCCCATGTAACTAGTACTGGGGTGTTCGGGATAAACCTGAGCACTCTTTATCCAAATTTTGGGTCCTTTGAGGGAGGTGTTCAGCACAACGAACCAGGCAATCGGACTATACGGCTTTATCACTCCCACTTAGCCATAGAAGTCTACAATTTTAAATTTTGGCGAAGCCCCTAGTATTTGGAAGGCCGAATTGGGGGTGCTATATACGCCTAAGTCTCACAAGGCCGACTCCTCGCCCGAAGCGGAAAAAGTCTTTAAGGACTTGAGACCTCTCGAACAGCGACCAGCTCTCGCCTTATCATGACAGTCAGTTTTCGGCTTTCTCTACTGAGGTGCTCGTCTGGAAGAACCGGGACACAATTGCAGTAGTTCTCCCAGCGCTACCTTAGCCGATATAGCGGAACGTAAGGTACCAAAGCATGGGAGCCGGGCAAACCCAACTATTAACCCAAGACATGATTCGGAGCTGATGCATATAATGCTATAAGTTCGGGGTGCCGCACTGTCGAAAGTGTTCGGACTTCTCACACCATATTATGGGGTAAACGAAAGCCCCTGGCGTGCTGACCGTACCCAAATGTATGGGTGCAAGTTGTCGTAAATGAACATATAAGAAAAAACAATGGGTAATGCAATAATAGACTAATGCTATGCATTGTTATTTCAATAATACGTCGAAGCGTACTGATACAAGTAGTGCAATAAGCAAAAAATAGGACTATTTGACATGTCCTATCCAATGGTAAGCTGCGTAAGGATAGTAAAAAGCGGGTATATCAATTATTGGTAGAGACCACTTGGGGGTTCCCGTGTACAACTTAGCTTCTTGCCTCGTTGGTTGTTCCTTCCCGTAATGTGTCCGACAATCGTACTGCCGGAAAGGGCTTCCAGAGAGTTAGGTCTTGAAAGAGAAAAAATGATAAAGGTATACAGCCCCTAGGGTGGTTAAGCCGCATTGCGGGACGTGCCTTGATCGTGCCCCCGCCTATGCCCATGGTATTTTCAGTGCGTAATTATGTACGCGCGGCACGGATTTCGTCGCTTGACTAGGACTGGGACGGGGGCCGAATTGCTAGGCGAGCTCTGAACGTGCCAATCGATCCTATTGCAGTTTACTCTGGACTTGCTTGACGGTGTCCAGGGGCTGTATCGCCGAATTGGTGGTTTGCCTTAAAAGGCTGCTTTGTGCTTCTGCTGCGAGGGCCGCAGTGTGCTCTTCCGTGCGGAGCAAGTGTTCTGTGTTTCCATTGACTGTTATGACCCCTAGGTCCTGGCATCTTGAGCTTGAGGTATGCTTAATGTAGTACCGCATTGAATTTTGCAAATGCGGTTCGCCCGAGCAGTGCGTGATAGCCACTGCGGAAGGTGACGATATCAAAGATTAACTCCTCGCTTCGGAAGTTGTCCGGAGATCCGAAGACCACTTCCAGTGTGATTGAGCCCGTGCAATGGGCCTCTACACCTGGGATGATGCCTTTAAAGGTGGTTTTGGTGGGTTTGATCCTCGAGGGATCTATACCCATTTTGCACACTGTATCCTGATAGAGCAGGTTCAGGCTGCTGCCGCCGTCCATATGGACTCGAGTGAGGTGAAATCCGTCGATGATGGGATCTAGGACCAGTGCGGCAGATCCGCCATGACGGATACTAGTGGGGTGATCCCTGCGGTCGAAGGTGATCGGACAAGTGGACCATGGGTTGAACTTTGGGGCGACGGGCTCCATCGCATAGATGTCCCTTAGTGCACACTTCCGTTCCCTCTTGGGAATGTGGGTTGCGTATATCATGTTCACTGTCTTCACTTGTGGGGGAACCTCTTCTGTCCTCCCATGTTCGGTGGCCGGGGCTCCTCCTTGTCATCACTATGCAACCCCTTGTCCTTGTTTTCGGCATTTAACTTGCCGGCCTGCTTGAACACTCAGCATTCTCTGTTGGTGTGGTTGGCTGGCTTATCAGGGGTGCTGTGTATTTGACACGAGCGATCAAGTATGCGATCCAAACTGGACGGGCCCGGAGTACTTCTTTTGAATGGCTTTTTCCGCTGACCGGATCTAGAGCCTCTGAATCCGGCATTGACTGCCGTATCATCGGTGTTATCGCCGTTGTTGCGGCGCTTTTGTCTGTTACAACGTGGTCTGCCGTTGGCATCTTTGGTATCCGGAGTGCCCGGATTCCTTGATGTGTTGTTGCTGCGAGCCAGCCAGCTATCCTCGCCCACGCAAAAGCGGGTCATGAGTGTCGTGAGGGCTGTCATAGACTTCGGCTTCTCCTGGACGAGGTGCCGGGCAAGCCACTCGTCACGGATGTTATGCTTGAACGCCGCTAAGGCCTCTGCATCCGGACAATCGACAATTTGGTTTTTCTTAGTTAGGAACCGTGTCCAGAATTGCCTGGCCGATTCCCCTGCCTGCTAAGTTATATGGCTCAAGTCATCAGCATCCGGTGGTCGCACATAAATGCCCTGGAAGTTGTCAAGGAATGCGTCTTCCAAATCCTCCCATCTGCCGACGGAGTCTGCTGGCAAGCTATTCAGCCAATGCCGAGCTGGTCCTTTGAGTTTTAGTGGGAGGTACTTGATGGCATGCAGATCATCACCGTAGGCCATGTGGATGTGGAGGAGAAAATCCTCAATCCATACAGCGGGATCTGTTGTACCATCATATGATTCGATATTTACGGGTTTAAAACCCTCCGGGAATTCATGATCCATAACTTCATCAGTGAAGCATATGGGGTGTGCGGCGCCTCTGTGCCGGGCTATATCACAACGCAGTTTCATATGAGTCTTGTCTGCTGTATTCGGCCCGGCCGGATTTACCTTTAGTGTATCCGGCGTGACAGTCATTGTCCCGCGTTGGCGCGCGCGCCGGTGACCCGTATATCGACCTTGCATGTTTTGCCCTGCTGTCCAATATGTCTCGCAGGTCCCGTGTGTTGCCCCGGGCCTTGGTATTTTTGTTTGAGTGGTGGCGGGGTGCAGGCTGAACTTCAGGCTGAAACGCCTCTCTGGCTCGGCCACGAAGTGGCCGGTCAGCCGCATCGTACACTGGTGATGTAGGTTTCAATGCTTCCTCCTCGAGGTGAGGTAGCAACCTGCGCTTTGGGTAATTCTTGGAGGGGCGCTCGAGTTCGTATTCCTCGGCCGCAAGGACTTAGGTCCATCTGTCTGCTAGCAAGTCTTGGTCAGCTTGAAGCTGTTGTTGCTTTTTCTTCAAGCTATTTGCTGTGGCCATAAGCCGGCACTTGAAGCGCTCCTGTTCGACGGGATCCTCAGGCACGATAAATTCTTCATCGCCGAGGCTCACCTCGTCTTCGGAGAGAGGCATGTAATTGTCCTTCTCCGATTCTCCTTCTGGTGCCCGCTCTGGAGGGCTAGCTTGTTCACCCTCCCGCTCTAAATCGTGCTAGGGGGGGATTGTTGTCGTCTTCGGCACTATCTGGAGTGTCATTGTCTCTTGTGCCAGTATCACTACTTTTTCTATGGCAGGACTTAGAGCGGCGCCACTGACGTCGGCGCTTGGGTTGCTTCTTGGAGGGGTCATCCTCCGCTGTCTCGTTGCCATTGCCTTCTTTGGGGGTGTCCACCATGTATATATCATATGATGAGGTGGCAGTCCAGCGCCCTGTGGGCGGTGGTTCCTGTTTGTCTCCAGCATCGTCGTCCATGCCGTCGATGTCTTTGGAGTTGAAGTCGAGCATGTCGGTTAAATCGTTGACAGTGGCTACTAAGTGGGTGGTGGGTGGGGAGCGAATTTCTTCGTCGTCTGCATCCCATTCTAGCCGGACATAGTTCGGCCAAGGTTCTCCTGACAAGGAGAGAGACCTTAATGAATTTAGCACATCGCGGAAAGGTGAATGCTGAAAGATATCTGCGGAGGTGAACTCCATGATCGGTGCCTAATCGGATTCGATAGGCACGGATGCAGGCGGCTCGGAGTCCGTGGCCGGAGAAGAATCCAGTGGTTCGGCAACACGGCTCTCGTAAGGGGTGAAGTCAGTATCCGGCTCCATCGCCACTGAGAGTGCGGCCTCCATGGCGGGGTCTATCCCTTTGTCCTCGAATGGCGCAATTTGCTCCGGATTGAAGGCCGGAGTAGTTGCAGATGCGATCTCCCGAACACTGTCCAATGACAGAGTTACGTCATGCTCGTCGTGATTGTGCGGCGCACCTGACATGGGCTCGAATCCGTCGAAGATCAAGTCTCTGCAGATGTCGGCGGTGTAGTTTAAGTTTCCGAACCTGACCTGATGGCCAGGGGCGTAGCTCTCAATCTGCTCCAGATGGCCAAGCGAATTGGCCTGTAGTGCGAAGCCGCCGAATATGAAGATCTGTCCGGGGAGGAAAACCTCACCCTGGACCGCATCGTTACCGATGATCGAAGGGGCCATCGAGCCTTACGGTGACGGCATAGTGGAACTCTCAATGAAAGCACCAATGTCGGTGTCAAAACCGGCGGATCTTGGGTAGGGGGTCCTGAACTGTGCGTCTAAGGCAGATGGTAACAGGAGGCAGGGGACACGATGTTTACCCAGGTTCGGGCCCTCTTGATTCAGGTAATACCCTACGTCCTGCTTGATTGATCTTGATGATATGAGTATTACAAGAGTTGATCTACCACGAGATCGTAGAGGCTAAACCCTAGAAGCTAGCCTATGGTATCATTGTTGTTGTCCTACGGACTGAACCCTCCGGTTTATATAGACACCAGAGGGGGCTAGGGTTACACAGAGTCGGTTACAAGGGAGGAGATCTACATATCCGTATTTCCAAGCTTGCCTTCCACGCCAAGTAGAGTCCCATTCGGACACATGACGAAGTCTTCAATCTTGTATCTTCATAGTCCAACAGTCCGGTCAAAGGATATAGTCCGGCTGTCCGGAGACCCCCTAATCCAGGACTCCCTCACTCACCGACGTTACATTTATGTTCACACACTCATGCTAGTTGTTGGTGCTCATACTTTTTCATTGTAACATCCATGCTAGTTTATTTCCCTTTTTTATGCTTTCTTCTTGTGTGTTTAATAAACCTTAGAAAAACAAAAATAAAATTAGTTGTAGCTTTTAATTAGTTTACTTTCCATGCTTGTAGTAGTAACTAAAAATAAAACCCAAAAAGATTTCTCGTTCTTCTTTTTCTTGTTGGGAGCTTTCCCATGTAAATAGTTTTGTATATTTTCTTTGGGGCTCGAGAGGAGAAGACCATAATTAAAATGTTAAAGTGGCTCTTATATGCATTATTGTTGATCTGATAAAGAGCCCATATTACCTTGTCTTCTCTCTTGAATTGAATGCTTGCAGATTCCAGCTTAGTCCAGTGCACGTGCACTATTATTATTATCCACACTATTCGGTCGTGCAAGTGAAAGGCAATAATGATGATTATATGATGAACTTATTGAGATGAGAAAAGCTGGTATGAACTCGACCTCTCTTTTTTTTTGTAAATATGATTAGTTCATCATTCCTGATTCAGCCTATTATGAATAAACATGTTTGCAATGACAATTAGAGATTATAGTTGCTTATGCCATGCTTAATTAGGTAGGAGCTTATAATGGTTTACCATGCGTGCCAACATGCTATTAAAATGGTTGTGATGTGGTATGATAGGGTGGTATCCTCTTTTGAACGATTCGAGTGGCTTGACTTGGCACATGTTCACGCATGTAGTTGAAACAAAATCAACATAGCCTCTACGGTATTTATGTTCATGGTGCATTATATCCTACTCATGCTTGCATTCAATGTTGATTAATTTTAATGCATGTTTATGACTGTTGTCGCTCTCTAGCTGGTCGCTTCCCAGTCTTTTGCTAGCCTTCACCTATACTAAGCGGGAATACTGCTTCTGCATCCAATTCCATAAACCCCAAAGTTATTCCATATGAGTCCACCATACCTACCTATATACGGTATCTACCTGCCGTTCCAAGTAAATTTGTATGTGCCAAACTCTAAACCTTCAAATAAACATTCTGTTTTGTATGCTCGAATATCTCATGTATCAACTAGGGTTGTCCGTATCTTCCATGTTAGGCAGGTTATTCTCAAGAGGAGTGGACTCCGCTCCTCACTCATGAGAACACGGCTGGTCACCGGGATGCCCAGTCCCATGCTCCATGCAAATCAAATCAAAATAATTGCAAACAAAATTCCCCCGGGACTATTGTTAGTTGGAGGCACTCGTTGTTTTGAGCAAGTCATGGATTGATGCTTGTTGGTGGAGGGGGAGTATAAACTTTACCATTCTATTTGGAAATCGCCTATAATGTGTGTAGCATGGAAGATATCGCCATCTCTCGGTTGTTATGTTGACAATGAAAGTATACCGCTCAAAATATTATTAATATCTATTTCAAAACCGAGCTCTGGCACCTCTACAAATCCCTGCTTCCCTCTGCAAAGGGCCTATCCATTTACTTTTATGTTGATTCATCATCCTCTTATTAAAAAGCACCAGTTGGAGAGCACCGCTGTCATTTGCATCCATTACTATTAGTTTACATTGAGTATGACTTGACTGGATCTCTTTTACCATGAATTACAATGTCTAGTCAGTCCTTGATCTTTAAAGGTGCTCTGCATTTATGTTTTGCGATCTCATAAAGGGCTAGCGAGATACCATCTTGTTATATCATATCATGATTGTTTTGAGAAAGTGTTGTCATCCGAGATTTATTATTATTGCTCGCTAGTTGATTATGCCATTGATATGAGTAAACATGAGACCTAAATGTTATTGTGAATATGGTTAGTTCATAATCTTTGCTGAAAACTTGAATGCTGGTTCTACATATTTACAACAACAAGAGCAAAAAGAGTTTGTAAAAGCTTTTCTTTATCACTTTCAGTTTATCAACTGAATTGCTTGAGGACAAGCAAAGGTTTAAGCTTGGGGGGAGTTGATACGTCTCCGTCGTATCTACTTTTCCAAACACTTTTGCCCTTGTTTTGGACTCTAACTTCCATGATTTGAATGGAACTAACCCGGACTGACGCTGTTTTTAGCAGAATTGCCATGGTGTTCTTTTTGTGCAGAAATAAAAGTTCTCAGAATGACCTGAAAATCAACGGAGAATTATTTTGGAATATATAAAAAATACTGGAAGAAGAATCCACGTCACGGGGGCCTCCACCTGTCCACGAGGGTGGGGGGCGCGCCTGCCCCCCTGGGCGCGCCCCCTGCCTCGTGGGCCCCCTGACGCTCCACTGACATCAACCTTGACTCCATATATTCACTTTCGGGGAGAAAAAAAACAGGGAGAAGGATTCCTCACATTTTACGATACGGAGCCGCCGCCAAGCCCTAAACTCTCTCGGGAGGGCTGATCTGGAGTCCGACCGGGGCTTCGGAGAGGGGAATCCGTCGCCATCGTCATCATCAACCTTCCTCCATCACCAATTTCATGACGCTCACTGCCGTGTGTGAGTAATTCCATCGTAGGCTTGCTGGACGGTGATGGGTTGGATGAGATTTATCATGTAATCGAGTTAGTTTTGTTAGGGTTTGATCCCTAGTATCCACTATGTTATGAGATTGATGTTGCTATGACTTTGCTATGCTTAATGCTTGTCACTAGGGCCCGAGTGCCATGATTTCAGATCTGAACCTATTATGTTTTCATCAATATATGAGAGTTCTTGATCCTATCTTGCAAGTCTATAGTCACCTACTATGTGTTATGATCCGGCAACCCCGAAGTGACAATAATCGGGACCACTCCCAGTGATGACCGTAGTTTGAGGAGTTCATGTATTCACTATGTGTTAATGCTTTGGTCCGGTACTCTATTAAAAGGAGGCCTTAATATCCCTTAGTTTCCAATAGGACCCCGCTGCCACGGGAGGGTAGGACAAAAGATGTCAGGCAAATTCTTTCCATAAGCACGTATGACTATATTCGGAATACATGCCTACATTACATTGATGAACTGGAGCTAGTTCTGTGTCACCCTATGTTATGACTGTTACATGATCGATCGCATCCGACATAATTATCTATCACTGATCCATTGCCTACGAGCTTTCCATATATTGTTCTTCGCTTATTTACTTTTTTGTTGTTATTGTTATGATCACTATAAAACACCAAAAATATTACTTTTGCTACCGTTACCTTTTGCCACCGTTACCACTACTATCATATTACTTTTCTACTAAATACCTTGCTGAAGATATTAAGTTTCCAGGTGTGGTTGAATTGACAACTCAGCTGCTAATACTTGAGAATATTCTTTGGCTCCCCTTGTGTCGAATCAATAAATTTGGGTTGAATACTCTACCTGTCGATGTTAAAACCAGCGGATCTCGGGTAGGGGTCCCGAACTGTGCGTCTAGACACGATGTTTTTACCCAGGTTCGGGCCCCTCGATGGAGGTAAAACCCTACTCCTTCTTGATTAATATTGATGATATGGGTAGTACAAGAGTAGATCTACCACGATATCAGAGAGGCTAAACCCTAGAAGCTAGCCTATGGTATGATTGTTGTGATTGTTGTCCTACGGACTAAACCCTCCAGTTTATATAGACACCGGAGGGGGCTAGGGTTACACAGAGTCGGTTACAATGGGAGGAGATCTACATATCCGTATTGCCAAGCTTGCCTTCCATATCAAGGAAAGTCCCATCCAGACACAGGACGAAGTCTTCAATCTTGTATCTTCATAGTCCAAGAGTCTGGCTAATGGTTATAGTCCGGCTATCCGGATACCCCCTAATCCAGGACTCCCTCAGTAGCCCCTGAACCAGGCTTCAATGACGACGAGTCCGGCACGTAGATTGTCTTCGGCATTGCAAGGCGGGTTCCTCCTCCGAATACTTCATAGAAGATTTTTAACACGAGGATCGTGTCCGGCTCTGCAAAAGAAGTTCCACATACCACCGTAGAGGGAGAGAGTAATATTTCCACAAATCTAATCTGCTGACGTATTCTGTAGCGTGACATCACACCACAACCAAGCCTTTATTCGAATCGTTTTTTACTGTCCCACCTCAGCGCGTTTTGCGAGGCGGTTTCCTTAGCACGTCTTGTCAAAGCAGAGATCGTGTCCCCTTATCACAGGATTCTCATCAATACGGGCGTGGGTAACCCAACTGTGCCATTGATTATGGCGCTTGGGGGATAAGCGAGTTTTACCAGGCTGGTGGGGACGCATAGTTTCGTCCGCCCATATAAAGGGATAAGGATTCACCTTTTCATCCATGCCTTCTTCCTCCTTTGCTCATCCATTTTCGCACACTCGAGCTCCAGCGCCCAAGTCCGCACTTCCCACCTCAACCCTCTCCAACCATGTCCGGAGCAGGAGGCAGGTGGATGGTCTCCTCCGTTACGGAGGGACACATTAAGAAGCTAAGGAGAGCCGGATACCTGCCCGACGACATCGCGCACCGGCTCCCAGATGAGGGGCAGCTCATCCGCACCCCTAGGCCCCACGAGAGGGTAGTGTTCCTTTATTGCACAGCTTCTCCTAACACCGAATATAATCATGCAGTCCGCCCCGAGCCCAAGTCGACATATCGTCGAGTGGTTCCTTGGATTCGTCGGATGTGAATAGCTTTTCGCTTCCGACTGCTTCCACCCCCGCCCTACGGATAACGCCGAGGTGCTGTCCCAAAGGGTTCCAAGCCGAGGGGAGGTGGTCCTGGAGGCGCCGCAAGGCGACCTTCCGGACTGTAGGCACAAGGGGAGCAAGGCTCCCAAGGGCTCCATGTCCGGCCCTGGGCCGAACATCACACCGGAACCTTCAGTGGTTCTGGACTCCGGCAGGCGGCCCCCCACAAAAAGGGCAAGCCTATCGCGCTGACCTCCGTCCAACCGGAGGCACCGGATAACTTGCTGGAGGTGCTTAACGGCGCCTCCATCGACGAGGAGCACCACACTATTATGAGTGCGGTGATCTAGAAAGTTCAGTCCGCCAAGAGCGGAATGATTGAAGCCTGTGCTAGCCTTCTAACAGGCTTTGAGGTATGTAAAAAATATATGAAAATATTACCGCATAGACAGTAGCCCCTGATGCTCTGTTTGGTGTTCACAAAGAAAAGCCGAATAGAGGATCTAATAATAAACACAGGAGTCTAACATAAGTATGTCAATATGGGTATGCAGGCTGCGCTGCTGACCTCTACCGCACTGACTGCGGAGGTCGATGCGTTAAAGCAGAGCATCGAGCGGTCCGAGAAAGAGCTCGGCCTTGCCAAGAAGCAGCTCGAGGAGAAAGAAGGTAAGTAATACCTTGTGTAAGTATATTAAAAAGATGTGGTTGCGAAAAATGACAGGATCATCGTGGCTATGGCAGGGGCCACGAACGAGGTGGCGACCCTGAAGCAAGCGCTGTCCGAGGCCAAAAACAAAGCGGCCACGGAGCGCACCAAGCGAGGGAACCAGGAAGCGCGGGTGGAGGAGGTGCAGCAAGAGCTCCAGGCTCTCGTGAAAAAAGACGAGAGTTTGGAGCTTGACTCGAAGACGCGAGAGTCTGAGCTCGCGGCGGCCCTTGAAAGCGCCAAGTCTACCAAGGCCGAAGCCCAAAAAGCCCTCCAGGAAATTGAGGCGAGGAAGAAGATAGCGGCGGGTAAGGCATTCATTATGCAAAGCAAGCACGTGAAAGTGAATTACTTGTTACTTACCCGAGTCCGGAGCTCTCCAGGAGCATTCGCAGATTTGCCCCGCAGCGTGTCAGATGCCGCCACCTACTACCGGGCCGAGGAAGGGAGCTCGATGGAGAAGGTGTGCTGGTCTCAGTATGCTGAGGCCGGACACCTGGTGCCCTTGAGCGACCAGCTGAAGCAATTGGCCGAGCTCCATAAGGTGGCCGAACAGGCCATGAAGGGTCTTATAGTCCGGCTGTGGCCTGGAGAGGCCATGCCTGGGAGCTACTTTGGGATGGTGAGGCGGCTGGCGGATGCCTGTCCGTGGCTTGAAGTCATCAAGTGCTCCGTCTGCATCGAGGGCGCCCGTAGGGCGCTTGCCCGTGTTAAAGTACACTGGGGCAAGATGGATGCTGAGAAGCTGGTGAAGGACGGGCCACCGCAGGGCAAGGAGCATCGCAACCCCGAGATGTACTATGAGTGTGTCCTGAAGGGTGCCCGCCTTGTGGCGGATGAATGTTCCAATGATGTAATTTTTGAGTGAACTCACATTTGTGGTCCTGTACGCTGAAAACTTTTTCATATGCACTATGCAACTCTTGTTTGAATTTAAAATATTACCTTCTATACGGCCGTTTATTAAATCTGAGAGATGGCGAGTCGTCGGCTTATGCCCCCATGCGACGAGTGCTGGGGTGTTCGGGATAAACCTGAGCACTCTTTTTCCCATTCTTGTGTCCTTCGAGGGAGGTGCTCAGCACAAGAACAAGGCAATCAGACTATAATGCGTTATCACTCTCACTTAGCCAGAGAATTCTATAATTTTAAATTTTGGCGAAGCTCCTAGTGTTCGGAAGACTGAGTTCGGGGCGCTATACACGCCTAGGCCGGACAAAGCCGGCTCCTCGCCCTAAGCGGCATAAGTCTTTAGGGACTCGAAACCTCTCGAACAGCGACCAACTCTCGCCCTATCATGACAGTCAGTTTTAGCTTTCTCTACTGAGGTGCTTAGCCTAGCTGAACCGGGGCACAATCGCAGTAGTTCTCCTAGTGCTACCTTAGCCGATATAACGGAATGTAAGGTACCAAAACATGGGAGCCGAGCAAACCAAACTATTGACCAAAGACATGATTCGGAGCTGATGCATATAATGCTATAAGTTCGGGGTGCCGCACTTGTGAAAGTGTTCGGACTTCTCACACCATATTGTGGGGTACTTAAGCCCCTGGTGTATTGACCGTACCAAAGTCTACGGTTGCAAGGTGTCATTAATGAACACATATATAAAAGAAAAATGCAAAAACAAACTGAAGCTATGCATTGTTTATTCGAAAAGATGCATTGAAGCAAAACGATACAAGTAGTGCGATAAGTAGAAAATGGGACTATTTGACATGTCTCTTCCAAGGGTAAGCTGCGACATGGTAGTGAAAGCGGGTATTTTGCTCGTTATAGAGAGTACCTGGGAGTTCCATGATGCGACGTAGCTTCCGGCCCCCCTGGTCCTTGCATTGTGTGTTCAGCGATTATATTGCCGGATAGGGCTTCCAGAGAGTGAAGTCCTGGAAGAGAGAAAAAATAACAAAGTAGGGAGCCCCTAGTGCAGTTGAGCCGCGTTTCGGGGCGTGCCGTAGTCGTGCCCCTCCCCTGTGCCCATGGTATTTTTAATTTGTAATTGTGTACGCGTGGCACGTGTGTCGCCATTTGGATGGGGTTGGGGTAGGGGCCGCATTGCTATGCGAGCTCAGAACGTGCCAGGCGGTCCTGTTGCAGATTACTTCGGGCACGCTTGATGGTGTCCGGACGTCTGATCGCCGGACTGGAGAATTGCCTTGATAGGCTGCTTTGCACTTCTGCTGCGAGGGCCGCAGTGTGCTCCTTAGTTTGGAGAGAGCGCTCTGTGTTTCCATTGACTGTGATGACCCCCCGAGGTCCTGGCATCTTGAGCTTGAGGTATGCGTAGTGCGGCACCGCATTGAATTTTGCAAATGCGGTTCGTTCGAGCAGTCTGTGATAGCCACTGCGGAACGGGACTATGTAGAAGTTTAACTCCTCGCTTCGGAAATTATCCGGGGATCCGAAGACCACTTCTAGTGTGACTGAGCCTGTGCAATGGGCCTCTACACCTGGTATTACGCCCTTAAAGGTCGTTTTTGTGGGTTTAATCCTTGAGGGATCTATGCCCATTTTGCGCACTGTGTCCTGATAAAGCAGGTTCAAGCTGCTACCGCCGTCCATAAGGACCTGATAAAGCAGGTTCAAGCTGCTACCGTCATCCATAAGGACTCGAGTGAGGTGAAATCCGTCAATGATTGGTCTAGAAACAATGCGGCAAATCCGCCATGGCGGATACTAGTGGGGTGGCCCCTGCGATCGAAAGTGATCGGGCAGGAGGACCATGGGTTGAACTTTGGGGCGACTGGCTCCAACATGTATACGTCCCTTAACGCACGCTTCCGCTCCCTCTTGGGGATGTGGGTTGTGTATATCATGTTCACCGTCCGCACTTGTGGGGGAAACCCCTTCTGTCCTCCGGTGTTTGGCGGTCGGGGCTCCTCCTCGTCGTCACTATGTAGCCCCTTGTCTTTGTTTTCGGGAGTTAACTTGCTGGCCTGCTTGAACACCCAACAATCCCTGTTGGTGTGGTTGGCTGGCTTGTCAGGGGTGCCATGTATCTGACACGATCGATCGAGTATACGGTCCAAACTGGACGGGCCCGGAGTGCTTCTTTTGAATGGCTTTTTCCGTTGACCGGGCTTAGAGCCTCTGAATTCGGCATTAACTGTCGTATCCTCGGTATTGTCGGCGCTTGTGCTTGTTGCGACGTGACCTGCCATTGCTGTCCTTAGTATCCGAATTACCAGGGCTCTTTGACATGTTATTGCTACGAGCTAGCCAGCTGTCTTCTCCCGCGCAAAAGCGGGTCATGAGTGTCGTGAGGGCTGCCATAGATTTCGGCTTTTCCTGTCCAAGGTGCCGGGCAAGCCACTCATCGCGGATGTTATGCTTGAAAGCTGCTAGGGCCTCTGCATCCGGACAGTCGACGATTTGATTTTTCTTAGTTAGGAACCGTGTCCAGAATTGCCTGGACGATTCCTCTGGCTGTTGAATTATGTGGCTCAATTCATCGTCATCCGGTGGTCGCACATAGGTGCCCTGGAAGTTGTCGAGGAATGCGGCTTCCAGGTCCTCCCAACAACCTATGGATTCTGCTGGCAAGCTGCTGAGCCAATGCCAGGCTGGTCCTTTAAGCTTGAGTGGGAGGTATTTGATGGCGTGTAGATCGTCACCACGGGCCATGTGGATATGAAGGAGATAGTCCTCGATCCATACCGCGGGATCTGTCGTACCATCATATGATTCGATATTCACGGGTTTGAAACCCTCTGGGATTTGATGATCCATTACCTCATCTGTGAAGCATAACGGGTGTGCGGCACCTCTGTACTGGGCTATATCACGAACCAGCTCGAATGAGTTTTGTCTGTTTTGTTTGGCCCGACCGGATTTACTTTTGCTGTATCCGGCGTGACGGTTATCGTCTCGTGTCATGGGGCGCCCACGCGATCCGTAGATCGATCTTGTTTGCCTTGCTTTGTCCTCCAATCTATCTCACAGGTCTAGCGCGTTTCCCCGAGCCTTGGTATTTTTGAGTGGCGCCGGGGTGCGGCTTGAGTTGTGGGCCGAGAGGCCTCTCTGTCGCGGCCACGAGGTGGCCAGTCAGCCGCGTCATACGCTGGGGACGTAGGTTTAGATGCTTCCTCCTCTAATCGGGGTAGCAACCTGCGTTTTGGGTAGCTTTTGGAAGGGCGTTCGAGTTCATATTCCTCGGCCGCAAGGACTTCAGTCCATCTGTCGTCTAGCAAGTCTTGATCAGCTCTAAGCTGCTGCTGCTTTTTCTTAAGGCTAGTTGCCGTGGCTATAAGCCGGCACTTGAAGCGCTCTTGCTCAATGGGATCCTCAGGCATGACAAATTCATCGTCGCCGAGGCTTGCCTCGTCTTCGGAGGGAGGTATGTAATTATTATCCTCTTCCTCTCTATCCGCCGCTCTCTCATGAGGGCTGGCTTCTCCATCCTCCTGTGCTGAATCTTGCTGGAGGGGGTTGTCTTCGGCACTGTCCAAGGTGTTATTATCTCCTGTGCTGGAATCACCATTTTTGCTTTGGCGGGACTTAGAGCGGCGCCGCTGACGTCGGCGCTTAGGTTGCTTCTTGGAGGGGTCATCCTCCGCTGTTCTATCGCCATTGCCTTCTTTGGGTGTGTCCACCATATATATGTCATACGACGAGGTGGCTTTCCAGTGCCCTATAGGCGCTGGTTCCTGTTCGTCTCCTGCATCGTCGTCCATACCGTCGATGTCTTTGGAGTCAAAGTCGAGCATGTCGGTCAAGTCATCGACAGTGGCTATGAAGTGGGTGGTGGGTGGGCGTCGAATTTCTTCGTCGTCTGCATCCCAATCCTGCCGGTCATAATCCAGCCAGGACTCTCCTGACAAAGAGAGAGACCTTAGTGAATTCAGTATGTCGCCGAAGGGCGAGTGCTGAAAGATATCCGCGGTAGTGAACTCCACGATCGGCACCCAATCGGATTCGATTGGCAGGGGCGCGGATGGTCCAGAGTCCAGAGGAGAGTCCGGCGATGGAGAGTCACGGGCCTCGCGAAGGATAAGGTTGGTGTTCGGTTCGATCTCCGTTGAGGCTGCTACCTCCGCGACGGGGCCTAACCACCTGCCCTCGGATGGCGCAGTTGGCTCCGAATTAAAGGTCGGAGCAGCTGCAGGTGCGGTCTCCAGGACACTGTTCGGTGGCAGAGCTAAATCATGCCCATCGTGACAGTGCGGCACACTCGGCAGGGGCTCGAATCCATCGAAGATCAAGTCAACGCGGATATCGGCCGTGTAGTTTAGGCTTCCAAACCTGACCTGATGGTCAGGGGCGTAGCTTTCAATCTGCTCTAGATGGCCAAGCGAATTGGCCCGCAGTGCAAAGCCGCCGAATACAAAAATCTGTCCGGGGAGAAAAGTCTCACCCTGGACTGCATCGCTAACAATGATCGAAGGAGCCATCAAGCCCGATGATGATGACACAGAGGAACTCTCAATGAAAGCACCAATGTCAGTGTCAAAACCGGCGGATCTCGGGTAGGGGGTCCCGAACTGTGCGTCTAGGCGGATGGTAACAGGAGACAAGGGACACGATGTTTTTACCCAGGTTTGGGCCCTCTCGATGGAGGTAAAACCCTACTCCTGCTTGATTAATATTGATGATATGGGTAGTACAAGAGTAGATCTACCACGAGATCAGAGAGGCTAAACCCTAGAAGCTCGCCTATGGTATGATTGTTGTGATTGTTGTCCTACGGACTAAACCCTCCGGTTTATATAGACACCGGAGGGGGCTAGGGTTACATAGAGTCGGTTACAATGGGAGGACATCTACATATCCGTATTGCCAAGCTTGCCTTCCACGTCAAGGAAAGTCCCATACGGACACGGGACGAAGTCTTCAATCTTGTATCTTCATAGTCCAAGAGTCCGGCCAATGGTTATAGTCCGGCTATCCGGATACCCCCTAATCTAGGACTCCCTCACTACCCTCGAAAACTGTTGCGATCCCCTTTACTTGTGGGATATCAAGACTATTTTCTGGTGCCGTTGCCGGGGAGCATAGCTCTATTCTTTGAGTCACTTGGGATTTATATCTGCTTATCATTATGAAGAACTTGAAAGATCCAAGAACCAAGATTTATCCCTCAACTATGAGGGGAGGTAAGGAACTGCCATCTAGCTTTGCACTTGATTCACCTTCTATTTTGAGTAAGCTTGCGACACCTAAACCTGCTTCTGCTATTAATTCTGATATGTCGCATGTTATTGATGATGCCTCTTCTGCTATGCATGATACTTATGATGAAACTACTTCTATGCTTGATACTACTGTGCCACTTGGTGAATTTCTTGCTGAACAACTTGCTAGGGCTAGAGAGAATGAAATTATTGAAACTGATAATATGGATGAAAGTGATGATGAAATTTCTTGGGAGTGTAGCTTCTCATCTTACTCTTATTTGCGTATGTTAGCCACCATATTTTCTTAGCGCTTGCTGCAACTCCACCTCATTACCTTATCCTACCCATAAGCTTAAATAGTCTTGATCTCGCGGGTTTTGAGATTGCTGAGTCCTCGTGACTCACATATACTACCAAAACAGTTGCAGGTGCCGATGATACCAGTGCAGGTGATGCTACCAAACTCAAGTGGGAGTTCTACAAGGACCTTGGTCGTTACCATGTTTCGTTTCCTGATGATCAGTAGTGGAGCCCAGTTGGGACGATCGGGGATCTAGCAGTTGGGTTTATCTTCCTTTTCATTTGGTTTTGATCGTAGTCGGTCTATGTGTGTATTTTGGATGATGTATGATTTAATTAAGTATTGTGTGTCGGCGTCCTGGGAACGGGGGTCCCCAGACTTGCCTGCCTGCGGCCAATGGCGTGGCTCCGCCAGCGGCCCCGTACGGCCCATCTTCACCAGCAAACTCTCAAGACCCTCGCGAGGGGCCGAGCCTCGCGAGGCGGACGACACAAGACCTCCTCGGGGGCGGCCTAACCAGGCTGGCTCGCATGGGGCGGAGAGATCGAGGCAAGGGCACCTCGCGAGGTTCGTGTGACGCAAGCCATGATGACCGGGGCCAGGCGGGCGCCAACGCGCACAGTGTCCTCGTTTCCTCTTTGGTGCTAAAGAGGCAAGCGCAGGCGAGGAGTCCCGAGGCATCAGGCAAAGGTTTCCATATCGGTGCAACGAGACCAAGACCAACTGGACGGTAGGACGGAGGTCACCGTGGAGCCCAGGACGGCGTCACCACCAGAGCCTTTGGCAGGCGAAGACCACCTTTTGTCAAGATAGCTTGTACTAGTTGCCCCCCTTTAAATTGGCCATTGTGGGATCCCTTCCCACCTAATATTTGGGAAGATGACCTGGGCCTCTATATATAGGACTAGCCACCACCGTAGGGAGGCATCTCATCTTGGACCGGATCCATTCCACCAATGCCACCACACAAACTCACCAAGCACAAGAGCACCTCTCCTCAGGAGGCTGTTCTTCCCCTGTAACTATCCATCCTCAGCCCAAGAGGCAATCCACCACACCACACTGGAGTAGGGTATTACACCACATCGGTGGCCCGAACCAGTATAAATCTTATGTCCCTTTGTTCTGCGAGTTTGACGCGCTGAGTCTTGAGATCGTGGTGAGGGCGTGAGCTAGAGGGAGGAGAGATCTTCATGCGCACCCCAGTGTTCGAACCTCAAGGATTTTGCCGGAACCCGAAATCCGACATTTGGCGCGCCAGGTAGGGGTGCGCTGAAGCTTTCCTTCCGTTGATCCGCGTTCCACCGCTCCATCGCATCCATGTCAGACGCGCGTCGAGCGCCAGGCCGCCCTCGTCGCCCGTGTCTCTCAGACAACCCTGGTCGGCGGGCCTTCCCGCCATTCTCCGTATCCTGTTGCCAACACCGCTACCGGCCCGGAAACAAACGACCAGCAAGCATCATCACTGCACCCCTCCGTGCGATAGGATGGCCGCACCGCCACCCCGTCGCTGACTCCGGCCGTCTCATCCTCTCACGCTCGCCGCGCACCCACGGACGCGTAGGCTACGCTTCTCATGGCACGCGAGCTCCTGCCCTACCGCCCGGTCGACGACCTCTACGAGGATTGGTTAGACCGCATTGCCGAGCTCGTCAGCGCCGCTGGGGGCTCTCATGCACCATCCATCTCGCTGCCTCGCCCACCTCCAGCCGTGGGCGATGTGGCTCACGGAGCGCCTCCGCTGCCTCCGCATCAAGACGGCGTCCTTGCACCAAGACGCGCAGCTCACGGAGTGCCAAGCCCCCTCCGCGTCAAGACGGCGTCCTCTCCCCAAGGCGCACGGTCACGCGGCGTGATCCGCCATGCCGTGTGCCCGCGCACGAAGAAGGAAGCTGCCAAGAGGTTCCCCGGCCACAAGAAAACGCTCCAGCGCTCCCGGCGCCACGACAAGACCGCGTGCCGCCTGTGCCGGTGGTGTGCGGACATCAAGTGCAGGCTCCGCCCCTGCAGAGGGCCCTAGTGGCCATCGCAGGCTGCCGCGCCTTCGCTCCTGAGCTGAGCACCGTCGTTTGGCCAGGCATGTTCAAGCTGGATCTGCCTCCGCGCTACGACGGCACCCCCGACCCCGCGGAGTTCCTGCAGCTCTATGAGCTGAGCATCGAGGCGGCCAACGGCGATGAAAAAGTCACGGCAAACTGGTTCCCCATGGCTCTCAAGGATGGCGCCCGCTCATGGCTCTTGAAACTGCCCGCGGGATCAATCTCCTCCTGGGTGAGATGCACAATCGCTTCTTTGCCAACCTCCAGGGTACTCATGACCGTCCTCCGGCCGTGGGTGACCTACGCCGCATCAAGCAATAGCCGGGAGAGACCCTGCATAAGTACATCCAGCGCTTCAACAACGTCCACCTCAAGATGGCATCCATGACATCAAGATGAAGGAGGAGCTCGCCATCCACGAGGAGCTATGCACGACTCTGGAGCTGTTCAACATAGCGACCAAGTGCGCAAGAGCTGTGGAAGGGCGTCTCTCCCTCCTCGAGCTCCCTGCTGCTGACCCAGAGGAGAAGAAGGCCAAGGTCAAGGACATGAAGCGCAAGGGAGTGGCCGTACTCGCGGCAGAGCCGGACATGAAGCGCGGCCGGGACCACTCCGAGTCATCCAAGGGAAACCGTCCATTCTGCGCCTTCCACAATGTACACAACCACAACACCAACGATTGTCAATTGCTCAGGGCCATCTGAGATGGACGCTTCGGTCGATGCCCCGAGCGCAATGACCGGGGCTACGACCAAGGAGGAGGACGAGGTGGAGGACGCTGGGACGACCGCGGCCCCCGCCAGGAGTGGCGCGACTGGCCTCGTGAGAACCACTGGCAAGAGCAGCCTCGTGAGGGCGCCTGGCGCAGCCAGCCTCGCGAGGACCGTCCTCAGGGCAATCCTGGCCTCCCTCCACTGCCGCCACCACCAAGAAGGAACGACAACCACCATCAGGACAAGGGGGCTGGGGGCTTCCAGGAACCGTGCGCCATCGCTTGCATCTTGGGTGGTGCTCAGGCCCCGGCTTCCAAGCGCATCTTCAAGCAGTTCTCTCGCGAGGTGAATGCAGCCCTCCCTAGGCTCGAGGCCACGCGCCCGCTCAGGTGGTCCAAGTACGCCATCACCTTCAGCTCTGCAGACCAACTCAAGTGTGTGGCGACCGCCGGCGTCCTCCCGATGCTCTATTCACCCGTCATCAGCAATGTCCAAGTCACCAAGACCCTCATCAACGGCGGCGCGGGGCTCAGTGTCCTGTCCGTTGAGACGTTCGACAGCCTCCAAGTGCCATACGATCAGCTTCAGCCCACCAAGCCTTTCTCAGGAGTGACTGACGGCTCCACCACCCAGATAGGGAAAGTTCGTCTCCCTGTCACCTTCGGTCAGCGTGACAACTAACACACCGAGCTCGCCGACTTCGATGTCGCCCACATTCGTCTGCTGTACAATGCCATCCTCGGGTACCCAGCATTAGCCAAATTCATGGTAGTGACCCACCATGGCTACACCATCCTCAAGATGCCAGGAAGCGGGGGAATCATCACAGTCCCCTACGAAGAAAGAGATGCGTTGTGCTCCCTTGAGCGCGCCTTCCAAGCCGCAGCAATCGAAGACCCTGACAGCAAGGGCATGCAGTACCCTCCCAAGGCCACCCCAAGAAGAAGAAGCAACTACACCGCACAGGGCCTTAGGGGGGTGGCGCCTCTAGCAGTGCCACCTCAGGATCGGCGCCCGCACCTGGGGGGCCTCCCTCCCTCACAGGCGCGCCTTCCTCGGGCAGGGCTCGGGGCCTCACTTCTGGAGGGCCTCAGACCTGGCCAACATCACGAGGGAGGCGCTCGGGCACCACGTGGAGGCGTGCTTCGCGACACGTTTCCCTCAGGAGGGCACTGGGCAAGGAGTGCCCGGCGCTCAGGAGTTCATCAACAAGGCCACCCAGGAGCTTCAGGAAGCAAGGGCGATACGCGGCGACCGCTGCCCACCTGGTGCAGCTCCCCATCTAGGCGAGCTGCGCATCTGCATCGACATCCCAGGGCTCAATACGGCCACATCTCAGGAGCGCTTCTAGCCTTCGCGTGCTGGCCGGTGCGAGGGTCCACCTCACAGCTATGTTCGAATGCCATTTGGCCTGCCGAGCGTGGCAGCCGCCTTCCAGTGCAACCTACGGAGCATCCTGGCAACCCAGGAGGCTAGGGATCACGCGGTCTTGGCAGAGATGGAGATGGTCCTCAGGGAGCCACCTGAGCCCCCAGAGCCTCCCGGGTCTCAGGGTCTCGGCGGCTCGTGAGGAGCGACTTCTTCAGCGCGCGCCTTCAGCTACCCCAACGCTCCTTCGACAACAAAACCAGGTGACATTTTCCAAGTTCATTCAGCTGGGAGCGCCCCTCATGCTGCATTATTCCCAGGTCGCGTGGGCCTGTCCCCGTGGTATGTATCCTTTTTACGTCTTTAGCTTACTTTACTGGGGGCGCCCCTCGGGCTGCATCATCCCCGGGCCGCTCGGGTCTGTCCCAGCGGCATGTATCATTCTCGCATCTATCTAAGCTATCCGGTTCCCATGCATGAGTTATTTATAGTCATCACCTTCTTGATTGCCACCCACCACGGGAGCTGCGCGCCGATCGTTTTTCTTTAGGATCCTTCGCATGAGAAGACTAGGCATGCGCCTGTGCTCGGGTCCGTCCCTGCAGTGTTGATAAACCCAACGGCTGAGCTCTGTCTGGCAGGCCGGTCCCATTCACGTCACCTCCTGGGTCGTTGGTGCTTGGCCTCCTCATGCGATAGCCTCAGCAGATCCGCTCGGCGCAGGTTGCCTAACCATCTTGCAGGACCACCACAACCATCAAGAGCCAAGACCAGGCGCAACCCGCCTTGAGGTAGGGCCTCGTGAGTCCCGCGCTGGCTCATGAGTGCCCAGACACACATCATCTAGACCTACCGTGCAAGCCACGTGTCAGGGCGGGGCTGTACATGCCTCGGGGGCTCCACTCAGAGGGAGCCCTCACCCACGCACCAGTGGAAGCACCATGCTCCGTGCTGGCAGTCGACACTACCGAGGAGCGACTATGCCCGTGCAAGTGCGGAAGCGCTATGCTCCACGCTAGTGATAAACAACTGAGGGCGGCCTCATGGCCGTATCAACCTCAGGGAGCCTTCGAGCTCAGTGTCTAGCCTCATCGCAACACCTCCCCTCGGGAGAGTCGCACGAGGGGGCTGGGCACGGGGGCTGCGCTCGGGTGACGCCCGAGCGTACGGCACCCTGCCAGGTCCCTCGGACCTGGTCGTCGCGCACCCTCCCAAGCAGAGCCAAGGTATGAAGGTCATTTGGACGTCAAGGGGGGCTCCTGAGCATCGCGACTCAGGAGCCTAACTGGCCACGTAGCCCCCCACCTTCTTGTTCCTTCCTGGTGATCCGGACGGTCCAACGATGGCTGAGGTATGCGCGGGGTCGGGCCCTGCCGACGTAGAATACTAGGCCTACTCTTGCATCTCCTTTCTATAAGATGTTTGCGCGTCAAGGGGGACCCCTGAGCATTGCGACTCAGGAGCCTAACTGGCCACGTAGCCCCTCACTCCTTGGTCCGTCCCGGTGATCTGGATGGTCCAACGATGGCTGAGGTATGCACGGGGTCGGACCCTGCCGACGTAGAACACCAAAGCAAACAGAAAGGAAATCACGGAATTTCAAACAAATATTACAAGACATACTGCTTCTCGAATACCAAGCACAAGTTTAAATGCCTCCACGATGAAGTTCAAGGTGTTGGTTTTGAACAAAAGTTCAATGCCAATGGAGTTGAGTGGGAATAAGATCAATACCCCAAGATGAAGTTTGTTCCTCAACAAGAGAAGTATGATCCTACTTCTCTCAAAGGGACACAAGCTCAAGATGATCTTCCACCACAAGACCACAAGCAAAAAGGCAAGGACAAGCTTCAAGAGGAAATTGATGCATTTGAAGAAGCTCCTAAGGCCTTGGTCAAGTGGGTTCCCAAGACTACTTCAAGTTCCACTTCATCAAGTACAACTACAACACCGAGGATTCCCATCAAGACGATGTGGATCCCGAAGAAGAACTAGAGAGTTCTTGAGGGTGACTCTGCCAACATACTTCACTGTTATCATCTTGGCAAGAACAAGTGCTATCAACTTCCACATCTTGCACTAGTTCAAGGAGTCACAAACCCTCTTGTTGGTAAGACAAGGGACAAGGTAACCTAAAAGCTTTCATAGACATCATCTTGTGTGTGCATCACTTTATGTCCATGGATATCCTTGTTTGTTCCTTGTGGGACTAACCCGTGTAGGTATTGAAAGTGCAACTCACTCCAATGGATAGCTCCAAATGATCTACATCAACATTGAGCATCCACATCTTCAACATCTACATGAAGTCATCATCGACAAAAACCAAGGTTAGTTCATCCCTCTTAGGGGGGATCTCACATCTAGGGGGAGCTTTACTCTAAGAATTGAGCTAAAGCAACTCTAATGGTGTGAACACAACAAATGCTTTATGTAAAAGTGGTAACTGCACTTGTGCTTAAACGATGAGTATGACCTATGATCAAATGTTCTCATTTGACTCCTAAGTCAATATACTCATATATAGATGACCTAGTCATCGCCAATTGTTTGATAGATGCTAGAATTGGTTGTGCATGCTTTGCCACATATTTCAATTGCCATTTTTTGGTGTGAGCATGTTGATTGCATATTTTACTCATTCGAGGACATCCACTTGTTGTTTTGATTGATTGGTTTTCTTTTCTTTTGCCAAGTGGATGGACAAGAATGCCTAAGAACCCTCTCTAGCTATCTATGCTTTTCTCGTCTCAAACTCTATTCATGCTACATCACAAAATTTGATCAAGTCAGATTCGAACCACTCTGTGTGAGGAGCACTCGGAGTCCCCGATTCATCATAGACTTAAACTTCCAAAACTTCTTTTTGCTTCTCGATCTGACCGATTCCTCCATTTCGGTCATACCGAGATCACTAAGTCGATCTAGGTTTTCAATCTCGGTGCAACCGATTTGAACCTTTCGGTCACACCGAGTTTCAGTAACTGCTTGCAGTTATGAATCTCGGTGCCACCGAGTTGTTCCACTCGGTCAAACGGACAGAGTCGGGCTATATATACTCACAGGCAAATTTTTTGAAATTTCTCCGAAACCCCTTCGCCCGCGCATAGCTCGCTCTGCCTCCTGGGTCTCTGGATCGTCTTCCTCATCGCCAGCCGCCTCCTGTCGCTGGTCTCCGCCGCCGTCAACGGAATTCTTCCCCGCCGTTGCCGCCGTAGCGAGTTCATCGCCGAACTAGGGTATGGACTCGATCACAGTGCTATCCCCGTCCGATTCCTAGCACATTGTGTTCATTATGATTCTTACCATGATTGAAACGCTTCTATCCAGTCAAAACACTCCGTAGATTAGAGTTGAATTGAAAATTTAGGGTTAGGTTTCTGCTGAAACCATCTCGGACCCACCGAGTTGTGGAACTCGGTACCACCGATTTGGCTCAGGCCATTGCACATGTAATTTTCGGTCTGACCTAGAATTGCAAATCGGTGTGACCGAGTTCAGGACTTTGTGAAACCCTAGCAGTCTCGGTGCCACCGAACTATGACTCGGTCTGACCGAGTTCACTAGTTTAGGTTCCAACAGCTGCTTCAGTATCACCGAGTTTACAAATCGGTTGATCCGAAATGCTTTCTGTGGAAAACTAAAACTAAGTTTTGACTCATTCTTTTGCAAAAACCTCTGCATTTTGTGATGCTCATCCACTCTATCTCATCTATATCTATTCACAGGGTCTGCTGTTAGTGTTTGCAATATGTCTGATCAGAGTGACAGCCAGAACAGGTCAGAGGAGCAGGTTCACCTGAGTGAGGGCACTAGTCCCTCTAGCAGTTCAGATGATGGTAGCAGGAGCACTCCCAGCAACTTGCCCAAAGCTGCCACCAGAACAAGGAAGAAGAAAACTTCAGAGTCTGAGGATGAAGACTATGTGGCAGTTGAGGATGAGGCCACTTCCAAGAAGAAAGTGGTTAATAAGGAATATAGCACTGCTGCTGCCACCAAGCCAGGCATGAAGCAAAAGGTTCCTGCAAAGAGAATTCCAATGTCTAAGGCTAGAGCATCTACTCAAGTCCCTTTGGGATCTGAACCCAAAGAGGCTGCTGCAGAAGGGAAGAAGAGGAAGGAGAGGATCAAAAAGACCACTGCTAGAGTGCTTGGGAGATCCTCAATCATGAGAGATTCTGAAGAGGAAGAGGAAGAAGAGGTTGCTGCACCAGCACCCAAGGCACAAAAGCTGATGGGTGATGCTATAAAGTCAGGGGCTGCAACATCAAAGCCCAAAGAAGCACCCAAAGCAGCCTCCAAGCCCAAGAGTGCACCTAAGAGGAATACCAGGAGTATACCAGCTGCTGAGAAGAACAAGGCCCCAGTGCCTGAAGTTGCTGCTGATGAAGATGATGAAGGACAAGTCCTGAGAAAGCTCAAACCCAAGATTCTAGACCACAATGATGCTCATCCTGTGGCTGAGAACATGAAGATCAGGAGAGACTCAGGGTTGAGGCTATGGAGAGAGACAGATCCATATGCTACCAGGAGAAGGACTGTTTTTGATTACAGGTTCCACACAAAGGAACAGCAGGACTTCTATGAGACAGTGTTGTTGGACAAGAAGCCTATAGTGTGTGAAATGAGGTGGGTCGACTGGAAGTATATCAAGGAAAATGAGGAACACTATCCTGGTGTGTTTGACAGCTTAAGTGCTTGTGGAGTTGCAGACTTTGTTGGGCAGAAGCTCACAAAGTGGAATGTGGAGCTCATAATGCAATTCTACTCCACATCACACTTCTATCCAGATGGCAGGATAGTATGGATGTCTGAAGGTACAAGGTACCACTGAACTATTGAGGAATGGGCAAATCTGATCAATGCTCCTAAGGAAGAAGAAGATGACTCGGATGTCTATGCCAAGAAGAAGATGGATCACAACTCTATGGCAAACATGTACAAGGAGATTCCTGAAGATGATCTTGAGACTCACTAGTTTGGGTCAGTAAAACACTTGCTGTCAGGGCTGCCTACAATCAATTGGATCCTTAGGCACACTCTCTTGCCCAAGTCTGGTGATCACAGAATGATCAGAGGCCATGCAATTAACTTGCTACATATATTTGATGTGCCACAGAAGTTCAAGGTCATGAGCCTTATAGTTGAGACTATCAAGAGGACTGCAGCTGACCAGAAAAGAAGTTGTGGATATGCCCCACAGATCCAGGTGTTGATAAACTCAAAGATGGGCACAGGCACATACTTGTTGGATAAGGAACACTTGCCTATCTATCCTAACTTTGAGGACAATCAAGTTGTGATGAATGAGAATGAACCATCATCAGTACAAGCTCAAGAGAAGAAGGAGAAAGCAAAGAAAGAGAAGGCTGCCAAGATGCCAACTCAAGAGGAGGCATCTGAGTACTTTTTGAAAAGCAAGCAAGATTAGCTTGGCTACCTGATTGCATCCACTCTGAGGATTGAGAAGGGACTGGCCACCCTGACTCAAAACCAGGAGAGCTTGGAAAGAATCGTGGAGCAAAAATTCTATGACTTGGATGTGAAGGTAACTGAGATTCAGTCTGTTGTGGAGAAACTTCAAGATGATATGCAGGAGAGGAAGGGCAGAACAACCACTGATGCATTTGCCAGAGTGCCTCGAGCTCAGAGATCAACTGCAGTGCCAGTAACAGACACCAGAGCCACTTCATCTGCATCAGCTACAGCTTCAGCGCAACCAGCTCCAGCACCAACTCCATCAGCTCCATCCACATCAACTGAAGCCTTTGTCCTTGGCGTTCTCCGGACACCACCGCCTGAAGACCAAGCTTGAGAGACGTTCTAGTGCTAAGCATTTTCTATGAACTTTTTGGTAACTTGTTGCCAAAGGGGGAGAAAAATGTATAGATCATAGGCTTCGAGAGAGAGCGTTGCTTTTTATTCTCTCTTGCTTTGGTGGTTGAACTTTGTCTGTCTTTTGATTTCTTGAGATACTATGCTATTATCTGTGAGACATTGATGATCATGTGGTTGATCATAAGCTACACTTATGCTTGTTAGATGATATTATCTTACTTATCCTTATATGATCATTCACTTTGCTTGGTGATGAGTGCATTTATTTAATTCTTATCATTTTGAGCGCTCCACCAAGATGTATGTGACATGGAAGAGTAACGCATGATCCTAACTCATTGTGCATTTGCAGTCCAAAGCAAATCTCAAGATATGCACAAATTTAGGGGGAGCTCTTGCTTTTCACATACTTCTCAAAGCGACAATATCTTTCACTCTTATTATCATTTGTCGAAGCTTTGATCTATATGTTGTCATCAATTACCAAAAAGGGGGAGATTGAAAGTGCAACTATCCCTGGGTGGTTTTGGTAATTCCTAACAACATATAGCTCATTGAGCTAACATTATTCCAAGATTAATATTTCAGGAAAAGCTCAATGAATGGCATGGCATGGATGAGGAAAGTGGATCCCTCAAAATTCTAAGGACAAAAAGTTTGGCTCAAGCTTCAAGATCAAGACTCTACATTTTATATTTTAGTGATCCAAGATCACATTGAGTCTATAGGAAAAGCCAATACTATCAAGGAGGGATGAGGTGTTGCTTAATGGCTTGCTTGCTCAAAATGCTTAGTGATATGCTCCAAAATCCTCAACTACCTTCCCACATCCACATATGACCTAAACCAAAAGTCAAACTCGGCCCCACCGATTCTTTCTATCTGGCGCCACCGAGTTTCAAATGTCATAGCCACTACCACAAACCCTAGGCAAATCGGTCTCACCGATAGGGATCTCGGTCTCACCGAGATGGGATTGTAATATCTCTGTTTCCCTTCGTAACGTTTCGGTCTTACCGAGATGAGCGATCGGTCCCACCGAGATTGCAATGTAAACTCCCTGTTTCCCTTTTGTAACATTTCGGTCTCACCGAGATGAGCGAATCGGTCCCACCGAGTTTACCTGACCAACTCTCTGGTTAGCTTATTACCAAAATCGGTCCTACCGAGTTTGTGTAATCGGTCACACCGAGATTACGTTATGCCCTAACCCTAGCCATATCGGTCCTACCGAGTTGCATCTCAGTCCCACCGAAAATCCTAACGGTCACTAGGTTTGCTGAATCGGTCCGACCGAGTTTAACCATTCGGTCCCACCGAGTTTGGCAAATTGTGTGTAACGGTTAGATTTTGTGTGGAGGCTATATATACCCCTCCACCCACTCTTCATTCATGGAGAGAGCCATCAGAACATACCTACACTTCCAATACACATTTTTTGAGAAAGAACCACCTACACTTGTGTTGAGGTCAAGATATTCCATTCCAACCATATGAATCTTGATCTCTAGCCTTCCCCAAGTTGCTTTCCACTCAAATCTTCTTTCCACCAAATCCAAATCCTGTGAGAGAGAGTTGAGTGTTGGGGAGACTATCATTTGAAGCACAAGAGCAAGGAGTTCATCATCAACACACCATTTGTTACTTCTTGGAGAGTGGTGTCTCCTAGATTGGCTAGGTGTCACTTGGGAGCCTCCGACAAGATTGTGGAGTTGAACCAAGGAATTTGTAAGGGCAAGGAGATCGCCTACTTCGTGAAGATCTACCGCTAGTGAGGCAAGTCCTTCGTGGGTGACGACCATGATGGAATAGACAAGGTTGCTTCTTCGTGGACCCTTCGTGGGTGGAGCCCTCCGTGGACTCGCGCAACCGTTACCCTCCGTGGGTTGAAGTCTCCATCAACGTGGATGTACGATAGCACCACCTATTGGAACCACGACAAAACATCCGTGTCTCCAATTGCGTTTGAATCCTCCAAACCCTTCCCTTTACATTCTTACAAGTTGCATGCTTTACTTTCCACTGCTGATATACTCTTTTGCATGCTTGCTTGAATTGTGTGGAGATTACTTGACTTGTGCTAAGATAGCTAAAATCTGCCAAGAACTAAAACTGGGAAAAGGCTAGATTTTTATTTGCTCAAGTAGTCTAATCACCCCCCTCTAGACATACTTTCGATCCTACACCTGCGCCTTCCCCAACTGCTCCAGCTCAGTGTCGCGACCCCTGACAGCATCCTCCCGGGCCTTCATCTTCTCCTCCTCCGCCTTGCGGCCTTGTGCCTCGGTCGCACGCTCGTTGCGCATTGTCTCCAGCTTGGCCTCCAGCGACTGACAACGATCCTGGGCGGCCCTGGCACCTTTCAGCGCCACCTCGCGAGCGGCCGCGGCCTGGGCGGCGGCCTACTTGTCCTTCTCGGAGGTTGCTACCGCCTGGCTCAGTGCCGCCTGAACAGACACGTCTGAGTGAAGCCAGCCAGAGACCAACTCCAGGCGCCCGGCTACCAGGCGGGGGTCGGCGCCTTGAAGATCTTCTCGCAGCAGGGTCATTGCAGAAAGAGCGCGCTCCAGGATGTTAGGGGAGGCAGAAGGATCTGATGTCAGCAGTGCGGTAGGAGGAGGAGGAGTCAGCGTCGCCACCTTGGTCTAGGAGGCCGAAGGCTCCTGAGCCTTGGGGACCCCAGCAACCAAGCTGGGTGTTAGTGAGCCAGTGGGGTAGCAGGGGCCACCTCCTCTTGAGGACGCTCCCCCAAGCCTCGCGAGGACAATCGGGCCAGAGAAATGTGAGCGCTGTCACTGCCCTTCTCCACGGAGAGGGGCGCAGCCGCCACAGGCGATGGGGTCCCGAGCAATACCATCGCTTTCTCCTTCCTCCACTTCGCCGCGGGTGTAGGTCTATTGGCGCAACAGAGAAGCATTAAGAGTCAACAACAGAAGCAGAAACAAGACATGACAAGAGTACTTACTGGTCCACCGTAGTGTAATCTCCCTGCTTCCTGAGCTTGAAGCCTGAAAGCTTCGCGGCCTGATGCGCGGGCGCGCGAGCACCAGGAACAGAAGAAGAAGCAGCAAGTGGGTTGGAGGAAGCTCTGGGCAGCATCAGAACAGGGGCGTCGTCTCGGGAAATCAGCGCCGACCTTCCTCTCGTCGGAATCACAGCCGGGGACCTCCTCCGAGGACTGGCCTTGGACCTCAAGGAGCCACTAGCCGCATGCAGCTCCCTACTTTATAGAAGGGCATCGGCCTCGTCATCGTCATCAGGCAGGGTGCGGAGGATGTCATCCTTGCACACAGGGGAGGCCTCCCCCGCCCCTTCGCGGGTCGCCTCCGAGTCGCGCTCCTCCTCCCCCCTTCTTCCTCCTCTTCCTCCGCCTGAGACTTGTCGTAAGACACGTCCACCGGACTCATCGTCATCGGGACGTTCGAGGGCGTAGGCGGCATGAGCCCACGCCCATCGAAGACTGGCAGAGCAGCGACAACCTTCGCCCCATCCGGACGGCTATACAAGGTAACGCCAGGGTTTTCCCAGTCACGACGTTGTAAAACGACGGCCAGTGAATTGTAATACGACTCACTATAGGGCGAATTCGAGCTCGGTACCCGGGGATCCTCTAGAGTCGACCTGCAGGCATGCAAGCTTCCACAAGGGGCGCAGGCACGACTGGAGGGTAGCCACGCGCTGCTTCAAATTCTTTGACGATCATGGCTCCCGTCAACTTCACCGCCCTTGAATCACTAGGCCTCAGGTCGGCGGTCATCATCTCCAACACCTGCGCCGCCCGAGAGTCCGTGAGCTTCGCGCGAAGCCACTCCTCGTGGGACATAGGCATCTCCGTCAGCAGCACGAGCCTGGGGTGGGCGCACTTGGCGTCCATCAAGACCCACTTGCCCCTGAAGCTCTTGACCTTCTTCCGGGCCTTCAAGATGGCGTTGGTCTTGTTGGCTGCAACGAAGCCAATGCACTCGGAGTAGTGGCCCTCTTTGACCCGGAGGAAGAAGAAGTGGTGCAGCAGCGCCACGGACGGCATCACCTCGACATACGCCTCGCAGTAGAAGGCGAAGATCGACAGGAGGAGGATGGAGTTGGGATGAAGATGGAGAGCGTGGATCTTGTAATGGCTAAGGACGGAGTAGAAGAAGTTGGGGAAGGGGGAACCAGCCCGGGTAGAAGGTGCTGCCTGAGGCCTCCTGCTCATCGGAGCCAGCCCGGAGCATAGTCTTCCTCTTCTTAGCACCCTCCGCTGTCATCAGAAGCACGGCAGGAGGTTTTCTCCAAAACGCTCGGCGCATCAAGCGCCGGCTCGTACCAAGACGATGAGGAACTGACCCGGGCTTTCTTAGGCACAATCTACGGCAAGCTCGAAGGAGGATCTGGGCGGATATGGAGTCTCTGGAAGCGAAGGGCAAGAAAGGGGATCTGGAGGAAGACGAAGGAAGGCAGTGAAGGCAAATGCAGCCCGCTCCAGCCTTTTGTCAGTCGGGCAGTTGCCAAGGCAGCATGGGAAAGCGGAGACGCCCACGTTCCATCAATCACCGCGCGTCAACTGAGGCCGCAGGCTGTTGGGGCCTGCGGCGCTCCACACTTGCCCCTTGGCTTTGCCTCGAAGCCAAGTCCGAGCGCACCTTGGGCCCCGGGGCTACTGCCGGCGTCCTAGGAACGGGGGTCCCCAGACTTGCCTTCCTGCGGCCCATGGCGTGGCTCCGCCAGTGGCCTCGTACGACCCATCTTCACCAGCAAACACTCAAGACCCTCGTGAGGGGCCGAGCCTCACAAGGCGGACGACGCAAGACCTCCTCGGGGGCGGCCTCACCAGGCTGGCTCGCGAGGGGCAGAGAGATCAAGGCAAGGGGCACCTCGCGAGGTTCCTATGACGCAAGCCATGACGACCTGGGCCAGGCGGGTGCCAGGCGGGCGCCAACGCGCATAGTGTCCTCGTTTCCTCTTTGGTGCTAAAGCCGCAAGCGCAGGCGAGGAGTCCCGAGGCATTAGGCAACGTTTTCCATATCGGTGCAACGAGACTAAGACTAGTAGGACGGCAGGACGGAGGTCACCGTGGAGCCCAGGATGGCATCACCACCAGAGCCATTGGCACGCGAAGACCACCTTTTGTCAGGATAGCTTGTACTAGCTGTCCCCCTTTAAATTGGCCATTGTGGGATCCCTTCCCGCCTAATATTTGGGAAGAGGACCCATGCCTCTATATATAGGACTAGCCACCATCGTAAGGAGGCATCTCATCTTGGACCGGATCCATTCCACCAAGGCCACCACACAAACTCACCAAGCACAAGAGCACCTATCCTCAGGAGGCTGTTCTTCCCCTGTAACTGTCCATCCTCAGCCCAAGAGGCAATCCACCACACCACACTGGAGTAGGGTATTACACCACATCGGTGGCCCGAACCCGTTTAAATCTTGTGTCCCTTTATTCTGCGAGTTCGACGCGCTGAGTCTTGAGATCGCAGTGAGGGCGTGAGCTAGAGGGAGGATAGATCTTCGTGTGCACCCCAGTGATCGAACCTCAAGGGTTTTGCTGAAACCGAAATCCGACATTGTGTGACATGGCGATTGTAAGCCAAATCTCTTTATCCCTTTCTTGTTCATTACATGGGATGTTGTGAAGATGACCCTCCACACCACTATGCGGTTATGCCTCTAAGTCGTGCCTCGACACATGGGAGATATAGCCACATCATGGGCATTACAAGTTGGTATCAGAGCCATCCCCGACTTAGGAGCCCCCTGCTTGATCGAATCGCTGACGTTTTTGAGTCTAGAAGAAAATGTTTTGAGTCTTAGGATTATATATATCGGAGAGTAGGATTCTTTTTACTCCTCAGTCCCTTCATTGCTCCGGTGAGGCCTCCTGACGTAGATGTTTTGTCTTTCCTCTCCTCAATTTTCACGAATTTTTTTAGGATCACGCGGGTATCTTGGAATCGTTCCGATATTCTTGTGACGAGAACATTGTTCTTCGTGCCTCTTGACATTTAGGGGTTGTCGCAGCGTCCTGGGGAGTTGAGCTCCGAGGTGTTGTCGTCACAATTTTATCGTTGCAGTTCTGGAATACCTGAGTTCGCCGACATCGAAAATCTCTTTCATGCAGTTGTTGGTGAGATAACCTCGACGCCACCTAGTACCGGGGTGGGAGTTCGGGAGTATTGCCATAACTCGTATAACAAATGCTTTTCGAAGGTTGAGGTACACAGTTTTTAGAGTTTTCTTGGTTATGTGTTGACGGATGGATACAGTTGGAGCGCAGAGCTTGTTAGTTGTGTGATATATATTGTGCCTCCCTGTATCCCCAACACCAGATTGCATAACCAGAAAGTTTCGGGAGTTTATAGGTGGGAATTCAAGTATCATGTAGGAATTCTTTCCAACAGACACATGATACGATATGGGGTCTATCATATGTTTATTCTTGTTTATTTCCTAAGCCAATCCTTTTTTTGTTTTGAGTTGTGGTATTCGAGTTGCTTAGATGTCAAGTGTTGATTCCATACCTTTTTTAAACGGCATTCTCATATTTCTATGTGGATGCTGATCCTTCTTGTTCATCGAGGTTGTCATGTTAATTCTTTTCAACCGGCGCGCTTCTCTTCAAGATGGTCCTATCATTTTCCCATTTGCAAGATAAACTCTTAGTTTCCTCAACGGTGTTTGTTTCATCCGTCCCAAGTTGTCTTTGTTTTTCCCGCCCTCCCACCCTTTTTCTTCAAGGACTTAGATTTCTTAATCAAGTATCCTTTTTATTGATGGGAAGTCTCTCCATTCTTTTCCGTCAATGTTCTTATCCGGTGATTCTCAGGAAGATACTAAGGAAGCTTCAAGTTCATCATTCTTCATTCTTTTTCTTCTCCGGTGGACTAAATTCAAGCCTTCAGTGTTGATCACATTCCTTTCCTTGTTTCAAATGTTTTCTCATGCCGGTGCACCTCTTAATCATCCACTTCTCGCCATTCATTTGTTCTGGAGTACTGAAGATATCTCAGGAGATCCGTGTTTTCAGTCCTAATCCGTTCAAGATATCTCGAGGTTGTTATCTCCTTTGAGCCATTTAATTCAACCGGCGGAATATCTCTTTTAAATCATTCAACAATGTATCTTTTGAGTGGGCCCTAACCCACAGGTCTTTTCCCGGGATCTTACCTGACTCTTCTATTTTTCCCGGAGCTATTCCCAAATTCTTTTCGAAGTTTGACGTAAGAATGAATTTCATCAGTCAGATGTTTTCCAAGATCAATTTCAAATTATTTTTCATTGTTGGCTCAACCTCTTTTTTTTTCATTCTCCCGGAGTATCTCAACATTTCATGGTGGTGTTTCTCATCGTCATTCTCTGCATTTGAAGACTGAAGAATATTTTCTCTTAAATCTTGCTCTGTTCTCTTGAAGATTCATGGTGCTAGCTTTATGCCATCCTCTCATAATTGTTTTCGATTGTGAGAATTCTTTTCACCCATCTGGAGCAATTCAGGAAGTCTTTTCAGTTTGATTCTCTGGAGCCCATCATCTCAGAATTATTCATTCCAGCTTTTAGCTCTCGTGATCCAAATCTTATCGGTGATCTATTCGTTCCAGTACTCTTTAGTCAGCTCGTGATCTATTCATTCTCATGTATCTAAATTCTCTCAAGTACCTTCGTTCATTTTCTAATTCTTTCCGGTGTTTCACTATCTTTTCTTTGTTCGTTTTTAATTCTTATGGTGGTCCTTTCAACATTCCTCTTCCGTTGTTATCGTATCAATTAATTCGTTCTTTACGAATCCTACCGGTGGTTTGTTCAAGTTTTTTCCCCAAGTTTGAGCTATATCTTGCCAATACATTTCAAGAAGAATAAGTAGCATGCCCATCCGTTGCTTGTCATCAATTTAAGTTGATGAAGTGTAAGCATGATATAATTCTTCTGGAGTTTGGTCATGATGAGTAAGTTCTCTATCCCAAGCGATTCATCTTTCTTTCCGGAGTTGCTCGTCATATCACATTCTCGGTTCGAGATGCTTCAGCTTTTTCTTTTTCGCAGTTCCAAGTTTTTCCGCATTATCTCGTCGCGAAGCTCCATCTAAATCATCGCAAGGCTTCACCTTGTGTTTTCAAGTTATCTTTCTTTCTATCATCCTTTATTACCAGAGTTCTTCATGGAGGCTCTACATGGTGGTTCGTGAAGGGTTCCTTTCATTCTTAAATTGTTCTTCAAGATTTCTCTTGAAGCTAAGATCCGCCAAGCTATAATCTAAAATAAACATGGTGTTCAACACATGTCTTGTTTTGAGGAGTTTAAGCATTCTTCATCTTGCATTCCAAAGTGCAATTCTTTCTCTCTTATCTTTTAAGGTGGTGTTATGTCACTCTTGACAATTTCCCTTCGTGTTTCATGATTCACAAGTTTTCAAGAGTGACATATTTAAATCCATCATTTTCTCTTCGCTCAAGAGATCTTTTCAACCAATTAGTCTCTTTGTTGGAGTTATCTTGGGTTATATTTCACCTAAAGCCTTCCCTAAGGAATGTGTTTTTTGTGGTGCTTATCAATGATCCAAGCTTTTCCCCTATCCTCTCGTGAAAAAAATATTTTGTTCTCGTTGTTGCTCTCAAGCAATCTATTGTTTCCGTTAGTGGCAGAATCTCACTTCATAATTTTGAGACGTTTGCCATAAGCCCACAACAACCTTATTCTTTTGTTGTTTAATTTTCAACAACTCCATTCAATCCTTCTTTCTAAGGATGCCTTCAAATTCATTGGTTGTAGAAGTTATCATTTTCTTCTACTTTCTTTCTTCCTAACGATCTAGCTTCTATTCTTTCGTTCCGGAGGCATTGCAATGTTGCACTCTTCGACCCATCATTCCATTTTTGTCAAAGATCATGTTATTTCCTTTCCTTATCCATTCAACTAGAGTGTCGTGTCCTCCATTCAAGTTCTCTCATCTTATCTAGTTTTGCCTCCCTTCTCAACCGGAGTGCTTTCTGAAATCTTTCTTACCTGCCATTCTTTCAATAGTTCTGGAGGCAGTGTGTTGTTGATTTCATCAAGTATCCTCTCATCTTGTCAAGTTTATGTTCAATTCATTCCATTTACAGTCAGAGTGCTGCCCAAATTATATCATTATTATTCCTTCTCTATCTTGTTTTAACTGGAGTGTTGTGTCTATCATTCCTCTTCTAACCGGAGTCTCATCCAAGTGCTTTCATTTTGCCAAATTCATATTCTTTGCCTTCCATTTCCAACCGGAGTGTTGTCGTAATTGATCTTTATCGTTCCTTGGACATCTCCTTTCAACCGGAGTGCTTGCATGTACTTCTTGTCCATTGTTCTCATCATTCATATCTTGCAAACTCCAAGGTTCACATGGTGTTCCTTGTTTCTCTTTTCTACCGGTGTGCTTTCATATTCTTTTTGGTCTGTTAAGCTCTTGTTTCATGTCCTTCAACCTACAAGGTTCTCGAAATGTTCCTTGTTCCTCTTTTATAATGAAGTGTTTTCAACTTCTTGCATCTTTGTTGGATTCCTTCTTTCAATTTGTTTAACCTCTCAAGGTTCGTTGGTTTCACTCTTTTGTCAAACAAGCAACTTTGTTTTACCTCTTGCTCTTCCACTTCTCTCCGGTGCCATCCTTAGATCTCGGGACGAGATCTCTTGTAAGTGGAGGAGAGTTGTGACGCCCCAAGACCGACGCTCCAGATGCCTTCCTTGTTTTTTGTTGTCGCCGTGTGTTTTATTTATTTGTTGCATTGCATCATGGCATCATCCGCATTGCATCGGCACTCATTGCCGTCATTTTTTTTAGAACTTGCATCCGCTCGTAGTTGCCGCGTCCCCCTTGCTTTTGTGACTGTTTCGAGACCAACCTTGTTCTTCGTTTTCCCTCTTGCTTAAACCGGAGTCTCTCCATATAGTGCACAGACCCCCCCTCGTGCGCACGTCCGAAACTTACCCGAACCCGACCCGGGCAGTCATCACCGTTGGGTCCGGATCTTCCCCGAACATCCGGAAAGTATCTTTGTTTCATTTATTGGACTCCCTAGCCTTTTTTCGTGACTGCCCTATTACGATCAGAGACGGATTAGCCCTAACCAAAAACCCACCTACTATATTGTCAGTGTAAACCTACCTAACCCTAGACCAACTCCCTCATTTTCCTCACTCGCCGCCACTCTCTCCTCGGGATCCCTCCCGGTCCAAACCCACCAATCACCAGGCCCTCTCGATCCCCTCCATCCCGAGCTCCTCGACCACAGCCTCATGCGCCCGAGGCCCCAGCAGCCCGAGCACCGGCTGACCATCAAAGTTCCTCTGCGGCCTCCTTCCTCACCCGACGTCGCCGGCGACCAGCAGCTCTCGACCCCCCTCTCCTTACTTCTCCTCCCTCCTGTAATCCATCTCCCCCTCTGGTCTCTCACCTCTCGAACCCTCTCTCTTCTCTTCTATAGAAGCTTCCGCCACCGCGCCATGGATGGCCATGGTGCTCCACGCTGGCGCCGCCCTCACCTCGTCCCGATCTAGTGGACCTTGCCGCCCCAGATCTCCTCCACCCGCGCTTGCACCCATCGTCGCTGCCCCGCTAAGTCCCGCGCCATGGACGCCCGTGCCAGCCATCCCCTACCGTCGAGCCGCCCCTAAGCTCAGTCTGCGCCGCCGTTTCCTGGATCTGGCCGTCTTCGCCGTCTCCGGCGTTGCTGGAGCCCCAAGTCCCCTCCACCAAGACCCGTCATGGCCGCTGTCGTGCCCCGCCGGCCTTCCCTGCTTCTGCTTCGGGAGGAGGATGAGCGCTTCGCTCGCCAATCGCTGCTCGCACGCACGCTCATGGGCCGATGCCTCCCCAAGCCTCTGCGCCCGTTGACCCGGCCTCATGGGCCTCGTCCCTGTCCGGCCCAGCCAGCACCCTCCTCACCGAGCTGGGCCTTGGCCTAGGGTGAGCAGCACCCGCCCCTCTCCTGCGCATGTTGGGCCAACCAGATTCGGCCCGAGACATGTCGAACATTTTTGCTATTTATCCAGTGCTGGCATATTTTTAGAAAACACCCTCATGGTCATGCATATAATAATCATTTAACCATGCATCGGATTAAAACAAATTATATATGAAAAATGCTTAGAATTTCATCTAGTTTCATAATATCCAACTTTCATCCATGTTAAAAATGTTGTTTGATTAAATTTGCTCATATGCCATGTCAAAATGATTTATTTCATAACTAAATAACTGTAGCTCCGAATTTAATAAACTTTATATGTAAATGGGGTGGAAAAATGCATAGTTTAACATGGTGGCATTACTGTGCATGTTTAACAACTCTAAAATTATGTTTAGGGCAGAACAGTACCTTAACCAAAAATATGCACATGGGGATTTTTTGGATTTGTTGTTTGTTATATCCGGCCCCATTTAAATTGTTTAAATAGTATAGTTTTGTTATGCTTCACCTCTTGCCATGTTTAACAACATTTAATATTGTTGGGTACATAAACGGGAGAGGACTAAAAAAATGAATGTGGTGTTTCGTCAATGTGCAACTCGTTGCATATTGAGCTCCACTTAATTTGTAGTTTTGTTTGTTGCACTTTGCCATGCCATGGCTCATTAAACCAGACATGCATCATACTTGGTTGTGCATCTTGCCATGTTTATGCTTGTGTGTTTACCATGTTTCTTGCTTGTTTCCGGTTTGCTTATCACATTAGCTTCGGTTTCGTTCCGGAGTTGTGAGGATTCGTTCGACTACGTCCGTTTGTCTTCTTCATGGACTCGTTCTTCTTCCTTGCGGGATCTCGGGCAAGATGACCATTACCATTGATATCACTTCTATCTTTGCTTGCTAGTTGTTTCGTTCTATCGCTAATGTCGCGCTACCTACCACTTGTTTATCATGCCTCCCATATTGCCATGTCAAGCCTCTAACCCACCTTCCTAGCAAACCGTTGTTTGGCTAAGTTACCTCTTTTGCTCAGCCCCTCTTATAGCGTTGCTAGTTGCAGGTTGTTCCATGTTGGAACATGGATATGTTGGGATATCATAATATCTATTATTTTAATTAATGCATCTATATACTTGGTAAAGGGTGGAAGGCTCGGCCTTATGCCTGGTGTTTTGTTCCACTCTTGCCGCCCTAGTTTCCGTCATACTGGTGTTATTTTCCTTGATTTTGCGTTCCTTATGCGGTTGGGGTTATGGGACCCCCTTGACAGTTCGCTTTGAATAAAACTCCTCCAGCAAGGCCCAACCTTGGTTTTACTTTTGCCTAACAACCTATAACTTTCCCTTGGGGTTGCAAACCTGAGGGTCATCTTTATTTTAACCCCCCGGGCCAGTGCTCCTCTGAGTGTTGGTCCGAACCGAGTAGACTACGGGGCCACCTCGGGAAACTTGAGGGTTGGTTTTACCCGTTGGATGTCTCATCCAGTGTGCCCTGAGAACGAGATACGTGCGACTCCTATCGGGATTTGTCGGCACATCGGCCGGTCTTGCTGGTCTTGTTTTACCATTGTCGAAATGTCTTGTAACCGGGATTCCGAGACTGATCGGGTCTTTCTGGGAGATGGAATATCCTTTGTTGATCGTGAGAGCTTGTGATGGGCTAAGTTGGGACACCCCTACAGGGTATAAACTTTCGAGAGCCGTGCTTGCGGTTATGTGGCAGATGGGAATTTGTTAATATCCGGTTGTAGAGAACTTGACACTTGACTCAATTAAAAAGAATCAACCGCGTGTGTAGCCATGATGGTATCTTTTCGGCGGAGTCTGGGAAGTGAACACGGTTTGGGTTATGTTTGAATCTAAGTAGTTTCAGGATCACTTCTTGATCACTTCTAGCTTCACGACCGCTGCGTAGCTTCTCATCTTACTCTTATTTGCGTATGTTAGCCACCATATTTGCTTAGCACTTGCTGCAACTCCACCTCATAACCTTATCCTACCCATAAGCTTAAATAGTCTTAATCTCGTGGGTTTTGAGATTGCTGAGTCCTCGTGACTCACAGAAACTACCAAAACAGTTGCAGGTGCCGATGATACCAGTGCAGGTGATGCTACCGAACTCAAGTGGGAGTTCGATGAGGACCTTGGTCGTTACTATGTTTCATTTCCTAATTATCAGTAGTGGACCTAGTTGGGATGATCGGGGATCTAGCAGTTGGGTTCATCTTCCTTTTTCATTTTGTTTTGATCATAGTCGGTCTATGTGTGTATTTTGCATTATGTATGATTTAATTAAGTATATATGACGTGGCGTTTGTAAGCCAACTCTCTTTATCCCTTTCTTGTTCATTACATGGGATGTTGTGAAGATGACCCTTCTTGCGACCACACCACTATGCGGTTATGCCTCTAAGTCGTGCCTCGACACGTGGGACATATAGCCTCATCATGGGCGTTACACCCTCGTAGACCATAAGCAGAAGCATTTAACAACGCGGTTGATGTAGTGGAACTTCTTCGTGCTCCAACTGATCAAGTACCGAACGCACGACACCTCCGCGTTCTGCACACGTTTAGCTCGGTGACGTCATCCGTCTCCTTGATCCAACAAGATGGTGAGGTAGTGGATGAGTTGCGGCAGCACAACGGCGTGGTGACGGTGATGGTGAAGTGATCTCCGTAGGGCTTCGCCTAAGCACTACAAAAATATGACCGGGGGTGTAAACGGTGGAGGGGGGGCGCCGCACACGGCTAAGCAATTCTTCTGGGTGTGCTAGGCACCCCCTCCCACATATATATAGGTGGGAATGAGAGGGGAGAGGCCAAGGGGCGCCCCAAGTAGGTCCGAATCCTACTTGGGCTCCTGCCCTTGGCCGCGCCCCTTGCCATATTTGTCGGAGGAGGGAAGGAAAGGGGAAGAGGAAGGAAGGGGGAGGCCAAATCCTCCCCCCTTTCCTTTCCCCACTTGGGCGGATGCCATGGGGGGTGCGCCAGCCCCTTGTGGGCTGGTGTGCTCCCCTCTAATGGCCCAATAGGCCCACTAACATCCTGAGTCTGTCTGGTACACCCTCCGGTACTATGATGATCACCCGGTACACTCCGAAACACTTCCGGTGTCCGAATATCATCATCCTATAAATCAATCTTTACCCCTCAACCATTTCTAGACTCCTCTTCATGTCCGTGATCTAATTCGGGACTCTGAACAACATTCGGTCACCAAAACATATAACTCATATAACGCTATATCGTTAATGAACGTTAAGCGTGCGGACCCTACGGGTTCGAGGACTATGTAGACATGACCGAGGCACCTCTCCGGTCAATAACCAATAGCGGAACCTGGATGCCCATATTGGCTCCCACATATTCTACGAAGATGTTTATCGGTCGAACTGTTATGACAACATACGTAATTCCCTTTGTCCATCGATATGTTACTTGCCTGAGATTCGATCGTCGGTATCTTCATACCTAGTTCAATCTCGTTACCGGCAAGTCTCTTTACTATTTCCATAATACATTATCCTGCAACTAACTCATTAGTCACTTTGCTTGCAAGGCTTCTTATGATGTGTATTATCGAGAGGGCCCAGAGATACCTCTCCGATACAAGGAGTGACAAATCCTAATCTCGATCTATGCCAACTCAACAAACTCCTCCGGAGATACCTTTAGAGCATATTTATGATCATCCAGTTATGTTGTGATGTTTGATATCATACAAGGTATTCCTCTGGTACCCGGGAGTTGCATAATCTCATAATTGGAGCAATATGTATTTGAAATGAAGAAAGCAATAGCAATAAACTGAACGATCAATATGCTAAGCTAACGGATGGGTCTTGTCCATCACATCATTCTCCTAATGATGTGATTCCATTATCAAATGACAACACATGTCTATGGTTAGGAAAACCTAACCATCTTTGATCAACAAGCTAGTCTAGTAGAGGCTTACTAGGGACATGGTATTTGTTTATGTAGTCACACATGTATTTAAGTTTCCGATCAATACAATTCGAGCATGAATAATAAACCTTTATCATGAATAAGCAAATATAAAATAACAACTTTATTATTGCCACTAGGGCATATTTCCTTCAGTCTCCCACTTGCACTAGAGTCAATAATCTAGATTACATTATAATGAATCTAACACCGTGCTGATCATGCTTTGCTCGCGGAAGAGGTTTAGTCAACGGGTCTGCTACATTTAGATCCGTATGTATTTTGCAAACTTCTACGTCTCCATTGTTGACCTTTTCACGAATAGATTTGAAGCGTCTCTTGATGTGTTTAGTCTTCTTGTGAAACCTGGATTCCTTCGCCAAGGCAATTGCTACAGTGTTGTCACAAAAGATTTTCATTGGACCCGATGCACTGGGTATTACACCCAGATCGGATATGAACTCCTTCATGCAGACTTCTTCATGAGCTGCTTTCGAAGTAGCTATGTACTCCGCTTCACACGTCGATCCCACCACGACACTCTGCTTGGAACTGCACTAACTAACAGCCCCACCATTCAATATAAACACATATCTAGTTTGTGACTTAGAGTCATCCGGATCAATGTTGAAGCAAGCATTGACATAACCATTTACGATGAGCTCTTCGTAGCCTCCATAAACGAGAAACATATCCTTGGTCCTTTTCAGGTACTTTAGAATGTTCTTGACCGCTGTCCAGTGATCCACTCCTGGATTACTTTGGTACCTGCCAGCCAAACTGATGGCAAGGCACACAACAGGTCTGATACACAACATAGCATACATGATAGAACTTATGGCTGAGGCATAGGGAATGACTTTCATTTTATCCATATCTTATGCAGTGGTCGGGCTTTGAGTCTCACTCAACTTCACACCTTGTAACACAGGCAAGAACCCTTTCTTTGACTGATCCATTTTAAACATCTTCAAAACTTTATCAAGGTATGCGCATTGTGAAAGTCCTATTAAGCGTCTCGATATATCTCTATAGATCTTGATGCCCAATATATAAGCAGCTTTCACCGAGGTCTTTCATTGAAAAATTCTTATTCAAATATCCTTTTATGCTATCTAGAAATTCTATATCATTTCCAATCAACAATATGTCATCCACATATAATATCAGAAATGCTACAGAGCTCCCACTCACTTTCTTGTAAATACAAGCTTCACCATAGGTATGTATAAAACCATATGCTTTGATCACCTCATCAAAGCGTATTCCAACTCCGAGATGCTTGCACCAGTCCATAGATGGATCGCAAGAGCTTGCACACTTTTTAGCACCTTTAGGATTGACAAAACCTTCTGGTTGCATCATATACAACTCTTCTTTAATAAATCCATTAAGGAATGCAGTTTTGACGTCCATTTGCCAAATTTCATAATTATAAGATGTGGAAATTGCTAACATGATTCAAACTGACTTAAGCATTGCTACGGGTGAGAAGGTCTCATCATAGTCAACCCCCTGAACTTGTCGAAAACCTTTCACGACAAGTCGAGCTTTGTAGATGGTGACATTACCATCAGCGTCTGTCTTCTTCTTGAAGATCCATTTATTCTCAATGGCTTACCGATCATCGGGCAAGTCCACCAAAGTCCACACTTTGTTCTCATACATGGATCCTATCTCAGATTTCATGGCCTCAAGCCATTTATCGGAATCTGGGCTCATCATAGCTTCTTCATAGTTCATAGGTTCGTCATGGTCTAGTACCATGACTACCAGAATAGGATTACCATACCACTATGGTGCTGAACGTGCTCTATTCGACCTACGAGGTCTAGTAGTAACTTGATCTGAAGTTTCATGATCATCATCATTAGCTTCCTCTCTACTTGGTGTAAGCATCACGGGAACAGATTTCTCTGATGTGCTACTTTCCAAATTGAGAGAAGGTACAATTACCTCATCAAGTTCTACTTTCCTCCCACTCACTTCTTTTGAGAGAAACTCCTTCTCTAGAAATGTTCCACTCTTAGCAACAATGATCTTGCCTTTGGATATGTGGTAGAAGGTGTACCCAATTGTTTCCTTAGGGTATCCTATGAAGATGCATTTCTCTGATTTGGGTTCGAGCTTATCAGGCTGAAGCCTTTTGACATAAGTGTCGCAACCCCAAACTTTAAGAAACGACAACTTAGGTTTCTTGCCAAACCATAGTTCATACGGTGTCGTCTCAACGGATTTAGATAGTGCCCTATTTGACGTGAATGCGAGTGTCTCTAATGCATAACCCCAAAACAACAGTGGTAAATCGGTAAGAGACATCATAGAACTCACCATATCCAAGAAAGTACGGTTACGATGTTCGGACACACCATTACGCTGTGGTGTTCCGGGTGGCGTGAGTTGTGAAACAATTCCACATTGTTTTAAATGAAGGCCAAACTCGTAACTCAAATATTCTCCTCCGCGATCAGATCGTAGAAACTTCATTTTCTTGTTATGATGATTCTCCACTTCACTCTAAAATTCTTTGAACTTTTCAAATGTTTCAGACTTGTGTTTCATCAAGTAGATTGTCGGGGTACACAAATAGGGGTGTATGTTTCCCCTGACTTGTGCACGGACAGCAGGCCTCCGGTCCGGCAACACTCGACATTCAAGACAAGACTAAGCAGGAGAGATAGCTCTTTGAGGAATCAAATGAAGGATCAAGAAGACCAAGTCATGCTAAAAGAGCAAGATACCACTACGGAAAACCCTCCCTTGCCAGGCAGGCGAGCCTGGCAGGGTTGAGGTTGCCCCGAAGACAAGTCTCAAGACCACCCCGGCAAGCTTGCCAGGGACGCCGAGGGTAGATTACCCTGCCAAGACTCCATTGCTCCACCTCACAGCAACGCAAGTCACCAATCGGTGCTGTCGAGCCCCCAAGTGACAAAGTGGCTATTATTTGGCACGTGGCAGCCACTTCCAAAGGAAATCACCTCCAAATGACACCCGTCCAGAGACATGTCACACAGGCAGGCAAGAAAGTGGCGGAACGGCACGACAAGGCTTGCCGGGCTCCTCCATGATGTGACACTAAGCAGTGCATTTAATGCACCTTGTCATGTCTGCAGAGTTAGGTATGATAGCAGTGTGTGCTATCTAATTAGTACAAAATGATTGATCTGCCATTGTGGTGATCCCTTGATCTATAAAAGGAGGGTCGTGGCAACCTTAGAACGGATTTGAACCTTTGTACAATCATACGCACGTAGCTGCTCTCGCCCCGAGGCGACCTTGCCGGGCAAGAGCGCCGCGTCTCCACCATAGTCCCCTGATCAATCCACCAAAGCAGGAGTAGGTCTTACGCCTCGCGGCGGCCCGAACCTGGGTAAAAACTGCCTATGTGGTTGCTGCCGTGCTGCTCTGTGTTCTCTGCTCTTTGTGCAATGTGCTCTTCCCCCTGCTGAACCACAAGGGGCCGATGGTCCCATAGGTGGCTGTGTTTTCCCACACCATCTTTGGCGCGCTAGGTAGGGGGAAGCGCTTGCGCGAACTCGAGAGTGTAAGCAGCGCGTCATCTTCATCATCATTTTCTTCATCGATGGCTCCATTATACATGGCGCCCAAGAAAAGGCGAGGAATGGTGGGACAGGAGGGAAGTGATGTCGCTCCTCCGCCCGCCCTGTCCAATCTCCATCGCCTCTCCTCGCTGCGGCTGCAGCGGTGGCGGGAACCAGGAATGATGGCAGCATGACAGCCCCAAACGGTTCAGGTAGCATGGTCACCATGCCAGCCCCCTACTGGAAAAGGGGCAAGGTGAAAGGGTACACGGTTACTCTCTTCGCCACCCCCACTTATCAACAATCGAGCTACTCTGTGTTTAGCATCGTCCATGTCGATGAGCCCGCGCGATACTCGGTCCAGCATTTACCCTGCTTAGGGGAATCCTGAGTAGAGCACCGGTGCGAATCCGTTGATCGACGTCCCGGCAAGTACGCTCCAGCAAGGCCGTCCGCGTTGGCGTGACTTTTATGCCAGCTGTCGTCAGATTGTTTGAAAAGTGTAAGGAGGAGAATGGTGAAACTGGTCGTGCCTTGCATCGCGTCTCGCCGCCCACAATATACGTATGATTCCTACCGGCACCTTCCGGGAGCCGGAAAGCAACACACGCGGTGCCATCCTTCTTGAAGCATGCGACCCGATAAGCGGCCGCAGCTGAAGAGAGTGGAAGGAAGCAAGGATGAAGCTAAGTCCACGCAATTGTTGCTCCATTATAGACCTAGAATTTGCATTTTCTTATCCCTTGGATACCAAGGTGTTTGTATGAGGAAATCTTTTCGTATGACGGCACCTTACTAGTCTTTGTCTGTGCCCTCGCTCTGTTCCGAGCCTGCTCGCAGAAGGGGTGGCTGCATCAAAAACTACCAAGGAAAAACCTGCCAGGACATATCCTCGCCAAAATGAATGATAAGGGCCCGACCCTTACAACAATTGAGGCAACATGATACCGGAAGGCAACCAAAATAGGCAGAGACTAATCATACAAACACCAACGGGTGAATGCGAGAGGGATAAACATGCAGTTGAAATTAAGTATAGACATCGTTCTACACGAACATAAGCAGTACGGAACCTAAACACAAAGCATACATAATGTTTTCGTTACAGGGTGTCGTGGGAAACCACGGCCACCTATGGGGCCAGAAGGGCCCCTTGCTGGTTCGGAAGGGGGAGGTTGCATTGCAGAAAGAGCAGACCGGCGTGGGGCAGCGCGGCGGAGATCACACATGCAATTTTACCCAGGTTCGGGCCGCCGTGTGGCGTAAACCCTACTCCTGCTTTGGTGGATTGATGGTGGAGGAGAGGTGGTGGAGCGTAGTACACTTGCCCGGCAGGGCGACAGTGGCTACGCGCGTATGGGGGTGTGAGTTGTCCAACCTTCTAACCCATTCTACGGTTGCCATGGGCCTCCTTTTATAGATTAAGGGGTTGCCATAATGGCAAATTAGTCATTATACACTGATAAGATAGCAAACAGTGCTATCATACCTAACTCTGCAGGCTGAGAGGGTGCATTAAGTGCGTCGCTCAACGTCACGTCATTGGGAGCTCGACAAGCCTTGCCGGGCTATCTTGCCAGTTCCACGCCTGCTTGCTTGACACGTCGCAGGACGGGTGTCAGCCATAGGCACCTCCTGTAGAAAGAGGCCGCCATGTGGTGAATGGCTGCCACTTAGTCACTTTGTGGCTTGACACTGCACTGATTGACGACGTGGGTCATGGCAGAGTGATTAGGTGAGGTGGTTGTCGGCGTTCTGGGAACGGGGGTCCCCAGACTTGCCTGCCTGCGGCCTGCGGCGTGGCTCAAAGGGGGGCCGAGCGCGGCCCATCTTCACCAACACAAACCCAAGACCCTCGCGAGGGGCCAAGTCTCGCGGGGCGGACGACGCGGAGCTTCCTCAGGCACGGCCTCGTCTGGCTGGCTCACGAGGAGGCAGAGAGATCAAGGCGGGGTACCTCACGAGGTGCCCGTGACGCAAGCCATGACGACCGAGGGTGCCAGGCGGGTGCCAGCCCGTGCAATGTCCTCCTTTCCTCTTTGGTGCAAAGGGGGCAAGCGCAGCCGCGGAGTACCGAGGCATCAGGCAAAGGTTGCCATTTTGGTGCAACGAGACCAAGACCATGAGGACTACAAGACGGAGGTCACCGTGGAGCCCAAGACGGCGTCATCACCAGAGCTTTGCGCAGGCGAAGACTACTTTTGTCAGGATAGCTGATACTAGCTGTCCCCCTTCAAATTAGCCCGCCATTGTTGGCTCCCTTCCCGCTCGATATTTGGGAAGAGGACCAGGGCCTCTATAAATAGGACCAGCCACCCACAAAGCAAGGGTTTTTTTTCAGAGGTTGGAAGGTGAGAGAGGGGTTTCGATCAGAAAGAGAGAGAGAGAGAAAGGTGACTGAACTCCTCCAAGCAATTCATCGCCCCAGCCAAGAACAGACCCTCGCGAGGCTGTTCTTCCTTGTATTGTTCATCATCATCAGCCCAAGAGGCAATCCACCACACCACACACTGGAGTAGGGTATTACACCACAACGGTGGCCCGAACCAGTATAAACCCTGTGTCTCTTGTGTTGTTCTTTCCATAGTTTAGATCCTAGCGAGGCAGAGGGGCGCAAGTAGGTAGGAGGCAAAATCTCCGCGCGCACCCCAGTGTTCGAACCTCAAGGGTCTGCTGGAACCCGAAATCCGACATTTGGCGCGCCAGGTAGGGGTGCGCCGGAATCCACCTTCTACCGCTTCGCGCCCCGTCGCGTCGTCATCACCATGTCCGGCGACCAGGCGGGCAACCCAGATCCATGGGCGGTGTGGCCCGGCTGCGCAGAGCCGCTTGCCTCGGGCGACCCCGTGCCCCAGGCAGCTCGCGGTCCGCGGGCAACGCGGACAGGCTTCGATAGCTCCCACACCGCGGCAGGCGTGGTCGGCAGCAAGGGCCTCCAATCACGCCGCGACCACGACGCCGTACACCCGCAGGGAGCAGGCGAACTCGAGGGCCGCGCTCACAGTGGCCCGAGAGCTGCTGCAGTGCAGGCTGCTGGAGGGCGGCCACGACGTGCTGCTGGAGCGAGTGGCAGAGCTCCTGGGCTTCGCCGCCTCGGGGGCTCACCCCTTCTCCACCCAGCTCCCATCTCAAGCCCAGGGCGGCCCGCGCGGGGGCTCCGCGCGCGCCCGCGAGCTCCAAGGCTACTCCAACGCCAGCGAAGCTATCAGCGCCGGACCGGCGGCGGCGCTGCCCCCACTCCCAGTCCGCGAAGAAGGACTCGACGCGACCCGCGGCCCCAGTGGACAGCCGCGCTGCCACCCCACGGTGGGCGCGTCAGGCAGGGCCGCGTGTCATGCGGGGCATTACGGCGTGGCATTCGGGATGACGGCGCCGGAGGAATACGTGCCCCTCATGATGGACCAAGGACACCCACACGAGAGCGAACAAGGCTCGCTCCTCAGCCCAAGCTGGGGGGACGAGGCGCTAGAAGCTGAGCCTTTCTGGGAGCCCCGGGACGGTCCCACTGGCCACGCTGGGGGCAACGATTATCGGGTACCGCTAATTCTTCAGGAGCAGGGATACGCTAACCATTGATCGCAGGAGGTGTAGGTCGCCACAGCGAGCAGCTGCCCCGCTCCCACAGTCTCCTGCCCCTCGGGAGGAGGGCGCAGGGGGCTGCAGGAGAGGGGCCGGGATCTGACATCACCACCGCGGCGTTCGGAGCAAGGTGTTCTCAGGAGGTAGGCCCTCCGCTGGGGAGGTGCCTCAGGGCCTGCCCCCGGTGGAGGACCCGTGGCCGTCGGGGGAACCGCTGGCGACCCCTCTACCCCATCGGCGGCGTCCTGGTTTCCGGTCGTCGTTGATGGCACTAGAGTGTGGCGCAAGGCGGGGCCCTCATCTGGCGATATGAAGCAAGGCCAGTACCTGTGAAGAAGGCCCAGTGCCTGTGAAGCTCGCCGCCCCGTGACACTCTGACGTAATAATGAGTGGGGCTGTACACGCCCCGGAGTCTCAGGGGTGCCGGCCTCAGGCCCTGGGGCTCCCTCCCACGCCCAGTGGCAGCACTTAGCTCCGCACTGGTGAGAAGACGTCCAAGACTAGACTAGGTGCCAGACGCGGCCTTTTGTTTGCTTTCGTTGCTCTTCCCTTTGGTTGTCGCTTTCCCCCGCTGGATTCAAGTTGGATTCGAATTTGAGATTTGCGTGTGTTCGGGGAAGGGGTGCTTAGTCTCGTTCGAGCAATTTCTCGCGTTTTGGTTACCGCTTCGCCTCAGCTACCTCCCCTCGCGAGCCGGGTCAGGCCTAGCTTGCGCGCAGCCCAGACTGCCGCCGACGTGACCTCTCAGGAGGGTGTTTTACTGCAGATCCCACGGACCCAATCAAGGAACACTCGATACACCACAACCTCCCGCGGGCTGCCTCAGGGCCAGCACGGGACAAAGGTAAACTAGCCGACCAGCGCGTCGCTTGGGCCAACCACTTGGCGCGGGCGCATGGGCAATGTAGCGTCTACTAATACGATGAACATAAGTTTTACATAAGGGGCTCCCCCTCCAAAATGCTCTCACTTCAATCAGGCCAAAACCTGAGTTCTATTCATGCAGGGTAAGGAAGTAGGAGCGATGCACAATCAGTCGGATGAATCCCCCAATGCGTTTTCAGGACCACCACCCGAGCCGTTGCTGGCGTCGCTGAACTCGCCATCGCTGTCCGCGTAGCCGCCAGTAGCGTCAGGGCCGTTCACCACGCCGCCCTCGTCGGCCGCCACGATCACGTTGTCGTTGTCCGAAGCGAAGGCCCTGATAAGAGCATCCACATTGTCTTCCACCCAGTGCGCCAGGTTGCCTCGGACGGCCTGGGGGACTAGGGCAATGGCGGCGTCAAAATCAAAGTGGGGATCCATGTTCCGGAGGTGGCTGAAGACGCGAGAAAAGGCGCGCCCAAGCAGGGCACGGCTCCTCTCCTCCACCTACCTGTCAGCCCTGACCAACCGCGCCTCCAGCTGCGTCACCACGTCAGTGAAGAACTGAAGATTGCCAGCATAGTTGACTGCGTGCGGCTCGCCAACAGCCGCCTCGCAGATGTTGCCCAAGGCTGTGTTGGCTCTCTCCCGGAGCGTGGCAAGCATGGGGCCGTGCTCATGCTCCAGGATCCGCCGCTGACGGATCTCATCCGTGTTCTAGCCCACGACGACCTCAGCCTCCTCCACCCGCTGGCGGAGAAGGAGCACCTCGGCCTGGGAGGCGGTTAACTCACCTTGCGCCACCTCAAGAGCGGCCCGGAAAGCGTCGGCCCGCCGCGTCGCCTCCTCCAGCTTGGCCCTCAAGGCAGCAGTCCTGCCTTCAGCTTCGGCCCGGATCAACCCCAGCCTCTCTTCGGACTCGTGCTCGAGGTTCAAATGCGCCATCGCTACTCGACGTCCGACCTCCTCCAGGACACGGGCTTCCTGTGCAGCAACATCATCCTCCGCCTGCATCACCAAGCGCTCCCTCGTCTCCAGACGCTCGTACTCACGGGTACGTTCGGCGGCTTCCAGCGTCAGCGCCTCCTCATGCTTCTGGAGCTTTGCTGAGTCACCGGAGGCCACCTTCATCGACGTGAGGGCTGCCTCGCGCAGCTCCACTTGCTCCTCCAGTGAGTGGCACCAGGCCAGGAGCTCCCGAGCCCGCTCCTCCGCCGCCGTTCGCCGCCGGTCAGCTTCCCGAGCCTCCTCAGCGGCCCAAGATCGGGCCTCCCGAGAGGCCACCAGCGATGCCTTGGCCTCTTCATCGTCAAGATCACGCTGACGGCGCGCAAGGGCGATGGCGCCCTCCAGCTCGCGCCTCTCTACAGCCAGGCGCAGGCCCTCGGCCTCAAGGCGCGCGTCTTCATCGGCAAGCTCCTCTCCAAGCAGGCTTACCGCGTCAGCCGCCCTTCGAAGGAATCCTTGGCGGAGAGCGCGACGCTCCCAAGCGTGCTCGAGCACGTCTTCCACACCATCATCTACCCCAAGCAAGTGCCGGGGGCCGCGAGTCAGCACTCCCCCGCCGGGCTAGGGGCTGGCACCCTCGCGACGGCCGGGCATGCCGCGTCAGAAGCCCGGCCAGGGGCCAGCCCGTCCCCAGGTGAAGAGCGCAGGAAGCGCCTCAGCCAATCGCAGTCCACGACCAGGCGAGAAGCCCACGGCAGGCTGGCTATGCCACGAGAAGGCCCGCGAAGGATCGCGAGGTGCGCGGGGCCATGATACGCCTCGGGACGGTTCGCCTCGTCAATCGCCCTCACCACAAGGGCTCCACTGCTTGGAGCGCTTGAAGACGATGGAGGGGCGAAGCCAAGGGGGATGACTCCTCAGCCGTCTCCGCAAGCTCGGCTGGAAGGGGCCTGCGGAGCAAGGGTTAGTAAGAGCAACAGAAGGATCGGGAGCTGGGAAAGGAGAAGGCTTACTCATCAATAGCGAAGTACTTCCTACGCTTCAGCAGGCGACAAGGGTAATCGTCGCCCAGGGCCTCCCTTCTCTTCCAGAGGGCCTCAAAGTCCACGCGGAAGCGGCCTAAGAGTCGGGCGCAGGGATCAACCTGCGACGAAGATGGAGCGTCAAGGCGATCTGCGGCAGGGGCCCCTGCCTGACGTGCGCCGCCAATCGCCTCGCCAAGAGAAGCCGCTGGAGCCTCAATGGCCTGGGTCGTAGGCGCAGAGGGCAGCTGCTTGTCACCCTCAGCCTCGGCGGCACGGGCCCCGATAACTGCTTCCTCATGAGCCTCGCCCGGCGCTGTCACCCCGCCGGGAGCCCCCTCGGCCTCTGGCGCCTCGTGCCTCCCTGCTCCGCCACTTGAGGAAGAGTCGCCTTGGCCGACTGGAAGGGCAGTCACCACCACTGGGTTCTCGCGAGGCCCCTGAAGGCTGGCGGGGTGCGGCCCCCACTCATCGAAGGTAGGCATCTGCCTCACAAAATCGCCCCCGCTCTGGCAGAGGTACAGCAAGGCCCCTCCCTATTGGATACTGCCAGGGTTGGGGTCCCCCGTCAGGGTCAAGAGCGCCGTCCTCAGCACTTCAGGCGTCAGGTCCTCTTCCTGGAGCCTCATACGATCGTCATGCCCGCTGAAGGCCCACATCCGACGGGAGTGGCGCTGGAGAGGAGCAACGCGACATAGCAGGAACTCCTTCACCACCTTGGGCGCTGTCGCACCAAGCGACCTCAAGAGCGCGAGGCGGTGCCAGACGAAGACGAGCCGAGGGCTCTCAAGCGTCTCCTGGCCCCAGCCCGAATTGGGGACATCAGGCGAAGTTGGCTCCGACAGCAGGGGCTGGGTACCCCAGCATCCACATACAGCCATCGCTCGCGGAACCCAGCCGCGGGCGGAGGGAGCTTGAAGTCAATCCCAGAGGCCGCCGTCTCAGGCGTGGCAACGAAGCTCACGCATGCCCAGCATTGGGTAGGGTCAACAAGGCGCTGCGAGAAGAAGTGGCGCAGCAAGGCAACCGAAGGAAGGATGCCCATCATAGCCTCGCAAACAAAGGCGAAGACCGAAAGGAGAGTGATGGATTCAGGACCCAGATGCATCATGTGGATCTGATAATGGGAAAGCACAACATTGAAGAAATCAGAAAAGGGAGGAACCAGACCCGCCCATAGGGCGTCGGCAAAATACGGGACCTCGGTGGCTATCCTATCGATGGAGAAGTGGGACGCGGGCCAGGCCGTCGTCCTCCCGCATTCGTTGAAGATGGTGGCCAGAGCCAAGCTGACCTTTCCCAAGCCCTCGGCGGGGGCCGCCAACGGCGGCGGGCAAGGCGGAGACACGGGTTTCTTCCCTCTTCCCTTCTTCGTCGGAGCCATGGTGATGGGAAGGGGGGGAGGTTCAAGATTGAGTTGAAAACAGAAACCAGAGTTCGAGCGGAGGAAGGACAGAGGGCGCTCGAGCAACCAAACAGGGGAACGGCTGTGTACGACTACAGGTCCGCCTAGCATGGCGCAAAATAAGGAGGGCGTGGGGGAACAGTGCCGCCCACGTCCAATCAACCGCCACGCGGCGCCCAAGGCCGCAGGCTGTTAGGGCCCGCGGCGCTTCGCTCTTGCCCTTCCGCCTCCCTGCACGGCCAAGTCCGGGCGCGCCTTGGGCTCGGGGGCTACTGTCGGCGTTCTGGGAACGGGGGTCCCCAGACTTGCCTGCCTGTGGCCTGCGGCGTGGCTCAAAGGGGGGCCCAGCGCGGCCCATCTTCACCAACACAAACCCAAGACCCTCGCAAGGGGCCAAGCCTCGCGGGGCGGACGACACGGAGCTTCCTCAGGCACGGCCTCGTCAGGCTGGCTCACGAGGAGGCGGAGAGATCAAGGCAGGGTACCTCACGAGGTGCCCGTGACGCAAGCCATGAAGACCGAGGGTGCCAGGCGGGTGCCAGCCCATGCAGTGTCCTCCTTTCCTCTTTGGTGCAAAGGGGGCAAGCGCAGCCGTGGAGTACCGAGGCATCAGGCAAAGGTTGCCATTTCGGTGCAACGAGACCAAGACCATGAGGACTACAAGACGGAGGCCACCGTGGAGCCCAAGACGGCGTCATCACCAGAGCTTTGCGCAGGCGAAGACTACTTTTGTCAGGATAGCTGATACTAGCTGTCCCCCTTCAAATTAGCCCGCCATTGTTGGCTCCCTTCCCGCTCGATATTTGGGAAGAGGACCAGGGCCTCTATAAATAGGACCAGCCACCCACAGAGCAAGGGGGGGTTTTCAGAGGTTCAGAGGTTGGAAGGTGAGAGAGGGGTTTCTATCAGAAAGAGAGAGAGAGAGAGAAAGGTGACTGAACTCCTCCAAGCAGTTCATCGCCCCAGCCAAGAACAGACCCTCGCGAGGCTGTTCTTCCTTGTATTGTTCATCATCATCAGCCCAAGAGGCAATCCACCACACCACACACTGGAGTAGGGTATTACACCACAACGGTGGCCCGAACCAGTATTAACCCTGTGTCTCTTGTGTTGTTCTTTCTGTAGTTTAGATCCTAGCAAGGCGGAGGGGCGCAGGTAGGTAGGAGGCGAAATCTCCGCGCGCACCCCAGTGTTCGAACCTCAAGGGTCTGCCGGAACCCGAAATCTGACAGTGGTTTTGCCTTCGTGAGTCTCGGCAGGCCCTGACGAGACGCCTTGGACGTCTTCTTCTGGGGGTGGCCCTGTCCTTGTCGAGCTCGCCTGCCCGGCAAGGGAGGCTTTTCTCCTGGGGGTGCCTTGCTTCTCTGGCTTGATCTTGCTCCTCTTGATCTGCATGTTGGTTCTTCGAAGTTCTTGGTTCCTTGTACTCTAACTTGGGTTGGAGCCTTGATCTTGTCCCCGTGCTTGTGCACAGTCTAGGCAACAGTCCCAGGGGTTGTTGCACCGACAGAAGCCCCTGGTAATGCCCTTATCGCTTTGTCGAGCATCATCGGGGTAAGGCCTAATAAGTGCACAGGCAGGGGTGCTGAAGAGGCTGGTCTCTTGAGGTCTTCTTTGCTTCTTCATTAATCTTGGGTCCAGGCTAGTTTTCGGTTTCCTCGCATGTCATGCAAATACAATAGTGGTGGGGCCGCTCTTGTAATGGCCCGTGAATGACTTTAACGCACGGGGTAGAAACTGCCAATTCACTCTTCCCACCAGGCCCTTATCCTTAGCCACGTATGCGGCATGCATCGCGTGGGGTAGGTAACGGAGGCGCGTGGCGCGGAAGAGCATCAAGGCGAGGGCCCGGTCTCCTTGAATTGGCGGAGGAGGACGATGGCCGCCCGTTGAGGGAGCGGATCCCCTCCCCGACCTGGCTATAAAAGGAGGGGAAAAGGGAGGATGGAGTCGCCCATCCCTGTGTTCGCCCTCCTCTACTTCCTGCTTCTTGTTGGTTATGCTGAAGAGAAGAGCCTGGGGCCAGCCCCCGGGCTCTTGGTTGAGGCTGGTGTTGCCAAATGCTGGTGTTGGTGCTTGGGTTGTGAGCCTGGTCCTTGCTGTGGTGAATCTCTTGGCGTGTTCGGGGCTGCCCCGGGAGGCAGGGCTGGAGATCGTTGGGAATCCCAGCACTGCTCCTCCCTAAGGTCTTGGGGTTGATTTCGACGAGAGGCGCGCCTTCCTACCTGTTGAGGTGGGGAGTGGCGCGCCTCGAGCCCCTTGTCCATCATGGCTACTTGCTGTTTCCCCGGAGAAGGTACCGGTTGGGGGTCTTGGCGCTTCTCGGCAGCAGCGATGGTGAGGAGAAAACGAGGGAATACGGAGAAGGCAAGTGGCAGGGGGCCAGGTCAGAGTAGGATGGCGTGGATGCCTTCGCCTCCGGCCGGTGACCTGCCGCCTCTCTTCCCATTCGTCCCCTCCCACCCGGCATCGTCATCACTAGCCTCCTAGGGTGATGACCGGGGAGGGATGTTCTCTTGGAACCTTCGCGTCCCCTCCAGCAGTCTTCCAGCTGAGCTTTGGTGGATGACTCCACCGGTGCTCAAGCCGGGGCTTCTTGCTGGCTCTAGAGGTGGTGACCATAGGGTGCCACCCCGTCCTCCGTGCCCCTCCTTCGCAGCCTCGCCACTCCTGGTCTTCTCAGGCCACGCTGGGTGGGTCGCGACGGGACCGGGATGGGCTTCTGCTCGGGTTCCCTTTCCTCGTCTTTTCCTCCTTCCACTGCAGTGCCTGAAGGAGGGCAAACGAAAAGAGGAGATCATGGGGCACTTATATTTTTTCAATCTTAAATCTGTAGGCATTTGCCAAATTTTAATTCAAATAATGTAATCTCTCAAGTCCATGTTTGTGTTTTGTAATGCTTGTACTTGTATTCTGCATATTAATGAAAAAGATGAACCTTGCCAGGCACTCATGCATGTATATGTCCATGCAGAGGTGGGATGCCTCTTTAATGTAAATAAACGAGTTTTCCCCGGTAGGCTATCTTGCCGGTACCTTTTTGTCTGCCGGAGAACTGTGTCTGCCGAGCAAAATTCAAAGGGACCAGCGCCCTGCTAACTTCCTTTTACCAACGACCACTGCGACCATTTTGACTAAAGCATCATTCAAGTCAAGGATGGGAGCATGTAAGTCTAAAAAGAGCGGCGAGGTTCTCTCATGCGCAAGTTATAGCTTACATAACACTAATGGACTTGCCGGGGATCGCAGTGCTGGGCCATCTTCTCAACTCCTTGTCGAAGCCAAGTTCACGGCAGGAACCTGCAGATTCATGCAGATGAGAATGAATGCAGGATGTGATCCTATCTATATGCATACGCAAATGCTCATGAAATGCTTATGCAGTGCTCTTGGAATGCTCATGCATTCATGCAACTTGGAATGCTCATGCATGCAACATGCTTATGCAGTGCCATCTCCGGTCTCTAGACGGACTGCGCCATGTCTGGTGACTTGTACTACACGGTAAGGGCCTTCCCACTTCAGCGATAACTTGTTTGTACCCTTGGCACACTGAAAGCGCCTAAGGACAAGGTCGCCTTCCTCAAAACACCGGGCATGAACCATGCAGCTATGATAGCGACACAGGCTTGCTGATAGCGTGCAGCACGCGTAGCAGCCCGGAGACGGTTCTCCTCGAGTAGCACAACGTCGTCACGCTAGTGCTGATCTTGAGCTACTTCATCGTAGGCAAGCACTCGAGGCAACCCATAAATGAGTTCCGTGGGGATAACTGCTTCTGCCCCGTAGACCGGGGAGAAGGTAGTCTGCCCGGTGGCTCAGTTTGGTGTCGTTCTGAGGGACCAAAGAACCACCGGCAGCTCCTCGATCCATCGCCTGCCGTGCTTCTGCAGCGTATCAAAGGTTCTTGTCTTGAGTCCCCGCAACACTTCAGCATTCGCCTCTCAGCTTGTCCATTGCTCCGAGGGTGTGCCATAGAGGCAAATGAGATCGTGCATCTGAGGGCATGAACATATTGCATGAAGGCGCGACTCGTGAACTGGGTGCCGTTGTCGGTAATGATCCTTGCCGGAACTCCAAAATGACACACCAACTCTTTCAAGAACTTGATAGCTGATTGAGCGGTCACCTTTCTCACGGTAGTCACTTCCGACCACTTTGTAAACTTGTCAATGGCAACGAACAAGAATTCAAAACCCCCGATCGCTTGGGGGAAGGGGCCGAGGATATCGAGCCCCCAGACCGAAAATGGCCATGATAAAGGGATTGTCTGAAGAGCTTGGGCACGCAAGTGTATGTTCTTGGAATGGAACTGGCAGGCTTCACATTTGGTGACGAGCTCGACCGCATCTTGGAGGGCTGTGGGACAATAGAGTCCTTGCCGGAATGCTATCCCAACCAATGCCCTCAATCCAATGTGGGAGCCGCACATGCCTTTGTGTATCTCAGCCAGAAGTTCCTTTCATTCTTCCTGGCAGATGCACTTCAATTTCACACCATTGGGCCTTCTTCTGTACATAGTGTCATCGACAAACTAGTACATACTGGCCCTCCGGGCTACTCTTTCAGCTTCATCTTGGTTGCGGGAAGCTCTCCGATTTGGAGGAAGTGGACTATGTGCCTTGCCCAAGTTGGTGCCTGGGGCTTAGTAACGACGACTAGAGACACCTCCTCTACTATGGGAGCACATGCCTCGTTCGCGGTGTCCATGGGCCCGATAGAGGGTGTGGTTCGGCAGATGATGAGGAGTTGTTTCTGGCAGGGTCTCTGCCAGGAGCGGACGGCTCTACCGGGAGAGGCTTACCGGAGTCAAACTTTCTCCTTTTCCGGGCCATTGTTGCTGGGGATACAGAGGGCTGAGTAAGATGGAGAACAAAAGTCCCTGGTTCCACAAGAAGCTTCTGCGCAACACACTTTGAAAGATGATCAGCTATGCAAGGGTACATGCTCTCTTTCCAATCCGTCAAAGTGCTCCTCCAATCTTCTCACTTCCTCGACGTATGCCTCCATCAATGGACTTTGGTAATCCTTATTGACTTGTTTCACCACAGGTTGTGAATCTCCTTGAATGATCAACCTCTTAATTCCCAATTCTGCTACAATCCTGAGCTCGGCAAGGAGCCCTTCATACTCTGCTGTATTGTTGGTTGCCTCTTCCCAGGAAAAATGCATTTGGACAACGTACTTCAAGTGCTCCCCGGAGGGGGCGACAAGAAGCACGCCAGCCCCTGCAACTTGTAGGGAAAAGGCACCATCGAAATACATAATCCATTCTTGGGGAGATTCCTTGTTGGGGATAGCTGTTTCTGGCACTTCCTCATCAGGGGTTGGCGTCTGACGACGTCCTGGGAACGGGGGTACCTAGACTTTCCTGCCTGCGGCCCATAGCGTGGCTCCGTCAGTGGCCTGGTACGGCCCAACATCAGCAGCAACGACCCAAGAACCTCGTGAGGGGCCAAGCCTCGCGAGGCGGACGACACCAAGACCTCCATGGGGGGCGGCCTTGCTTGGCTGGCTCCCAAGGAGTGGAGATATCAAGGCAAGGTGCACCTCGCGAGGTTCACGTGACATGAGCCATGACGACCAAGGCCAGGCGGGCGCGAGCGGGCGCAGTGTGCCAGTTTCCCCTTTGGGGCCAAGGAGGCAAGCGCAGGCACAGAGTCCCAAGGAATCAGGCAAAGGTTCCCATATTTGCGCAACAAGAACTAGACTGCCAGGACTGTGGGATGGAGGTCATCGCGAAGCCCACTGCAGCATCACCACCAGAGCCTTCGCAGGTGAAGACTACTTTTGTCAGGACAACTTTTACTAGTTGTCTCCCTTTGAATTTGTCCGTTGTGGGATCCCTTCCTGCCTACACTTGGGAAGAGGACCAAGGCCACTATAAATAGGACTTAGCCACCACCTGAGAGAGGGATGGGATCATTTGGACCATCCTCACACCCACTAGCTCATCGAGCTCAAGAACACCTCACCTCCTGAGGTTGCTCAACCACTGTACCAGTTCATCCTCAGTCCCTCGAGGCAATCCACCACAAAGCTGGAGTAGGGTATTACACCGCAAGGTGTCCCGAACCAGGATAAACTGCTATGTCTCTTGTCCCTTGGGTTTGTCGAGCTAAGCTGTGGAATCATTTGGCCAGCAGGTTGGGAAGAAGGAGTCTTTGTACGCACCCCAGTGTTCGAACCTCTCTAGGGTCTGTGGAGCCCGGAATCCGACATTTGGCACGCCAGGTAGGGGTGCATTGATACGTCCTCATCGTATCTACTTTTCCAAACACTTCTGCCCTTGTTTTGGACTCTAACTTGCATGATTTGAATGGAACTAACCCGGACTGACGCTGTTTTCAGCAGAATTGCCATGGTGTTATTTATGTGCAGAAACAAAAGTTCTCGGAATGACCTGAAACTTCACGGAACATCTTTTTGGAAATAATAAAGAATCCTTGCAAAAGATGAAGACCAGGGGGCCCACACCCTAGCCACGAGGGTGGGGGGCGCGCCTACCCCCTAGGGCGCGCCCCCTACCTCGTGGGCCCCTGGGGCTCCTCCGACCTCAAATCCAACTCTATATATTTTCTTTTAGGGAGAAAAAACTCAGAGAGAAGGATTCATCGCATTTTACGATACGGAGCCACCGCCAAGCCCTAAAACCTCTCGGGAGGGCTGATCTAGAGTCCATTCGGGGCTCCGGAGAGGGGAATCCGTCGCCATCGTCATCATCAACCATCCTCCATCACTAATTTCCTGATGCTCACCGCCGTGCGTGAGTAATTCCATCGTAGGCTTGCTGGACGGTGATGGGTTGGATGAGATTTATCATGTAATTGAGTTAGTTTTGTTAGGGTTTGATCCCTAGTATCCACTATGTTCTGAGATTGATGTTGCTATGACTTTGCTATGCTTAATGCTTGTCACTAGGGCCCGAGTGCCATGATTTCAGATCTGAACCTATTATGTTTTCATCAATATATGAGAGTTCTTGATCCTATCTTGCAAGTCTATAGTCACCTATTATGTGTTATGATCCGTTAACCCTGAAGTGACAATAATCAGGATACTTACCGGTGATGACCATAGTTTGAGGAGTTCATGTATTCACTATGTGTTAATGCTTTGGTCCGGTACTCTATTAAAAGGAGGCCTTAATATCCCTTAGTTTCCGCTAGGACCTCGCTGCGACGGGAGGGCAGGACAAAAGATGTCATGCAAGTTCTTTTCCATAAGCACGTATGACTATATTCGGAATGCATGCCTACATTACATTGATGAATTGGAGCTCGTTCTGTGTCACCCTAGGTTATGACTGTTACATGATGAACCGCATCTGGCATAATTCTCTATCACCAATCCATTGCCTACAAGCTTTCCATATATTGTTCTTCGCTTATTTACTTTTCCGTTGCTACTGCTATCATCACAACAAAATACCAAAAACATTACTTTTGCTATCATTACCTTTTGCTATCGTTACCACTACTATCATATTACTTTGCTACTAAATACTTTGCTGCAAATATTAAGTTTCCAGGTGTGGTTGAATTGACAACTTAGGTGCTAATACTTGAGAATATTCTTTGGCTCCCCTTGTGTCAAATCAATAAATTTGGGTCGAATACTCTACCCTCGAAAACTGTTGCGATCCCCTATACTTATGTGTTATCAAGACTATTTTCTGGCGCCGTTGCTGGGGAGCATGGCTCTATTCTTTGAGTCACTTGGTATTTATATCTGCTTATCATTATGAAGAACTTGAGAGATCCAAAAACCAAGATTTATCCCTCAACTACGAGGGGAGGTAAGGAACTGCCATCTAGCTCTACACTTGATTCACCTTCTGTTTTGAGTAAGCTTGCGACACCTAAACTTGCTTCTGCTATTCGTTCTAATATGACACATGTTATTGATGATGCCACTTCTGCTATGCATGATACTTATGATGAAACTACTTCTATGCTTGATACTACTGTGCCACTTGGTGAATTTCTTGATGAATAACTTGCTAGGGTTAGAGAGAATGAAAATATTGAAATTGATAATATTGATGAAAGTGATGATGAAGACTCTCCACCTAATAAATATGAGTCACCTGTTATTCCTGAGGGTTATGTTTTTGAAAAGGAAGATGCTTTAGCTATTTTAGCTTGCAAAGATAGATACGAGCTCAAGAGGTTATTAGCTAAATGGAAGCAACAATCTCTTAATGCTAGAATGAAATCTGACCCTGCTTTCGCTACTTCACCTATCTGTATTACTGATAAGGATTATGAATTCTCTGTTGATCCTGATATAATTACTTTGGTTGAATCGGATCCTTTTCATGGCTATGAATCTGAAACTGTTGTGGCACATCTTACTAAATTAAATGATATAGCTACCCTGTTCACTAATGATGAGAGAACTCGTTACTTTTATATCCTTAAAATATTCCCCTTCTCATTAAAGGGTGATCCTAAGATATGGTTTAATTCTCTTGATCCTAGTTGTGTGTGTAGTCCCTAGGATATGATTATTACTTCTATGCTAAATATTTCCCTGCTCATAAGAAACAAGCTGCTTTGAGGGATATATATAATTTTGTGCAAATTGAAGAAGAGAGTCTCCCACAAGCTTGGGGGAGGCTTCTCAAGTTACTTAATGCTTTGCCTGATCATCCTCTTAAGAAAAATGAAATACTTGATATCTTTTATAATGGACTAACCGATGCTTCCAGAGACTACCTGGATAGTTGTGCTGGTTCTGTTTTCAGGGAAAGAACACCGGATGAAGCTGAAATTCTATTGAATAATATGTTGACAAATGAAAATAATTGGACACTTCCTGAGCCAGCTCCTCAGCCTATTCCTAAACCAACTCCGGAGAAAAGAGGTGTTCTATTTCTCAGTCCTGAAGATATGCAAGAGGCAAAGAAATCCATGAAAGAAAAGGGTATTAAAGCTGAAGATGTTAAGAATTTACCTCCTATTGAAGAAATACACGGTCTTAATTCACCGCCTATTTGTGACGCCCTTGATGCGGCTATATCTCCCACGTGTCGAAGCACGACTTAGAGGCATAACCGCATTGAAAGCAATGTCACAAGTGAGGTAATCTTTGCAAACAACCCATGTAATACAATAAGGGAAAAAGGTACATAGTTGTCTTACAATCGCCACTTCACACAATACATGTATAAAACATTACATTCATCCAGATACACTCAAGGTCCGACTACGGAACCAAAATAAAACAAGACTACCCCAAATGCTACACAGATCCCCGATCATCCCGACTAGGCTCCACTACTGATCAAATGGAAACGGAACAACATTACGAACACGATCTTCATCGAGCTCCTCCTTGAGCTCGGTTGCATCACCTGCACGGTATCATCGGCACCTGCAAGCTGGGTTTGGAAGTAGACTGTGAGTCACGGGGACTCAGCAATCTCACACCCTCACGATCAAGACTATTTAAGCTTATAGGTAGGGTAAAAGGTATGAGGTGGAGCTACAGCTAGCGACTAGCATATATGGTGGCTAACATACGCAAATGAGAGCGAGAAGAGAAGGCAAAGGCACGATCGATGAACCATGATCAAGAAGTGATCCTAGAACAACCTACGTCAAGCATAACTCCAACACCGTGTTCCCTTCCCGGACTCCGCCGAGAAGAGACCATCACGGCGACACACGCGGTTGATGCATTTTAATTAAGATAAACTTTAGATTTTCTACAACCGGACATTAACAAATTCCCATCTTCCCATAACCACGGGCACGGCTTTCGAAAGTTCAAATCCCTGTAGGGGTGTCCCAACTTAGCCCATCACAAGCTCTCACGGTCAATGAAGGATATTCCTTCTCCCAAGACAACCCGATCAGACTCAGAATCCCGGTTACAAGACATCTCGACAATGGTAAAACAAGTCCAGCAACACCACCCGAATGTGCCGACAAATCCCGATAGGAGCTGCACATATCTCGTTCTCAGGGCACACCGGATAAGCAATCCGTACAACTAAAACCAGCCCTCGAGTTTCCCCGAGGTGGCGCTGCAAGGGGCTCTAGTTTGGACCAACACTCAGAGGAGCACTGGCCCAGGGGTTTAATAAAGATGACCCTTGAGTCCGCGGAACCCAAGGGAAAAAAGGCTAGGTGGCGAATGGTAAAACCAATGTTGGGCATTGCTGGAGGAGTTTTATTCAAGGGGAACTGTCAAGGGGTCCCATTATAACCCAACCGTGTAAGGAATGCAAAATCTGGGAACATAACACCGATATGACGGAAACTAGGGCGGCACGAGTGGAACAAAACACTAGGCATAAGGCCGAGCCTTCCACCCTTTACCAAGTATATAGGTGCATTAAGATAAACAAGATAATATGATGATATCCCAACAATAAACAAGTTCCAACAAGGAACAAACTTCAATCTTCACCTGCAACTAGCAACGCTATAAGAGGGGCTGAGCAAAGCGGTAACATAGCCAAACAACAGTTTGCTAGGACAAGGTGGGTTAGAGGTTTGACATGGCAATGTGGAAGGCATGATAAGCAAGTGGTGGGTATCGCAGCATAGGCATAGCAAAAGAGCGAGCAACTAGCAAGCAAAGATAGAAGTGATTTCGAGGGTATGGTCATCTTGCCTGAGACCCTGCAAGGAAGAAGAACGAGCCCATGAAGAAGGCAAACAGACGTAGTCGAACGGATCCTCACAAACGCGACGTTACTGGAACCAACCCGAAGAGGCAACACCGGAAAGAAGCAAACAACATAGTAAACAACCACCACATAAACATGTCATGATGCGCAAACAATTATGATGCATGTCCGGTTTAATATGCATGGCATGGCAAAGTGCACAAGCAATCCTACAAACTAAGTGGAGCTCAATACGCAACGAGTTGCATATTGACGAAACACCACATTTCTTTATTTAGTTCGATCTCGTTTATGTACCCAACAATATTAAATGTTGATAGACATGGCAAGAGATGAAGCATAATGAAACTATCTATCTAGGCAAGTTTAAATGAGGCCGGAACAACAAAACAACAAGTCCGGAAACTCCTCATATGCATATATTAGGTTTGGTACTGCTCTGCCCTAAACACAATTTTAGGGTTGTTAAACATGCAAAGAAAGGTCACCGTGTTAAACTAGGCATTTTTCTACCCCATTTACACATAAAGATTATTTAAAACCGAGCTACGGTTATTTAGTTATGCATTAAAGCATTTTAACATGGCATAGGAGCAAATTTAACCAAACAGCATTTTAAACATGGATGAAAATGACATATTATGAAACTAGACGAAAAATAAGCATTTTACATATAAAGTTTGTTATAATCCAATGCACAGTTTGTGAGATATTAAATGCATGATGATGAAGGACTTTTCCGTAAAACTGGCACTCTCTGGGAAAAAGCTAAAATCGCAGACCCTAAAAAAAACCTATACGGGCCGAATCTGAATAGTGCACTAGGCGGCTGGGCTGCTCACCTAGCTGGGCTCAGCCCAGATCGATGGAGGTCGGAGCTGGGCCGTAGACAACGGCGAAGGAGAGGTGGCCCAGGTGCGTGCAGTCGATCTGGAGTCGGTCAACGCGAGCGGCCGAGGCACCATCTCCTATCGATCGATGCAGGGTGAAGCAGAGGGCAGCACACAGAGATGCAGAAGAAGCAGGGACTTGGCGGGGCTCCATGAAGAAGATGGTGGCGGAGGCCGCTGGATGAGGGGATATGGATCCCTGCGAGGGATCTCCGGCGGCCGGCTTTGAGGAGGCAGGGCATAATGCGGATGCAGGAGAGAGGGAAGCCCGACGGCGAGTTGTAGCAGAACGGGGCGGGACTTGGAGCTCCATGAGCGGCCCGCATGACGGTGATGAAAAGGGACTTGACGTCCGGGGCTTGAAGCTTGAAATGGTGGTGCCATGGCAGGGCGTCCTTGGCGGCAGACCTCGTCGGCAGGGTCAAGGGGTCGTGCTCGCGCATCGGGCGCGCGAGGAGGCAGCTGCCTCGGCCGTGGCTTGCGGGGGCGCAGACCCAGGCATGGGGACTTCGGCGGGACGACAGGGCTGGAGCGGATGCAGGGGGTCAACGCAGACGGTCTGGGCGGGCGCTGCTCCTGTCGGTGCGCCATGGCTCCTGTCCTGTGAAGGCAACAGAGATAGGTGAGGCACGGGAAGAAGAAGAAAGGAAGAGAAAGGGCATGGGTGCGAGGGAGGAGGAAGGGCCTCGATCCAATTGGGATTTGGGCATCTGGCTGGTTGCGGGTTCGCTGGTGTTGACAACGAGCTGGAGCGGTGGTTGGTTCGATTGGATGGAGGAGAAGACCGAGGAGAAGGAGATCAGGGAGGATCCCTATGTGATCTGAGTGTGGCGGCGGCAAGGAGGAAAGGATGGGACATCTCTCCTAGTTTTTAGGGTTTGGTCTGACATATATATAGCAAAAGGGTTTTTGGTAGGGACTAATCTGTCCCTGCGATCATAATCGGACGGTCGGGAAAAATACGCTAGGGAGCCCAAATAAGAAAACAGAGACGTTTTGTAGATGTTTGGGGATGATCTGAGTCCAACGGTGACAACTCCCTAGGTCGGGTTCGGGACAACTTCCGGATGCGCGCGAGGGGGGCCGCGGGATGACGGGAGAGGTTAGGATGGGCCTGGCGGTAGGTAGCGGACTGTGCAGAAGGCCTCAGGCTGAGAAAAGAGAAGAGAGAATGTCCCGGCGACTGTTTCCGGAGACCAAAAACGCCCGACGTGTGCCCGGCTATAATGCCGCTATAGTTTAACGGTTGGGCTATCAAACGAACTCCGAATACGATGAAACTTGACAGGCGGTCTATCTACACTATAATAAGACCACACGCCAACTTTCAACCCAATCCGAGATCATTTTCCGGCCACTTATAAAATAATATTTCGGACATGCCGCGGGCGCGTGCAAGTGTGTCTGGGCTTAGAACGGACAACGGACGGAACGAGGAGACCGGGATGGATGCAAGTTTTGAAAACATGATGATGCAATGCACATGATGACATGGCAAGATGCGGCACGCAAGCAAATGACAAGGCAACAACAATGAGTAACTGGAAGACACCTGGCGCAATGGTCTCGGGGCGTTACAACACTCCACCACTACGAGAGGATCTCGTCCCGATATCTAGAATGGCACCGGAGGGACAATGGAAGAGAAGGAGGAGAGGTAAGGCTAAGTTGCTTCTTTGACCAATGAGTGAAACCAAGGAACCTTGAGATGTTGAACAAATTGAAATAAAGGATGCAACGAAGAAGAACAAAGTTAAAAGCACTCCGGTAGGGAAGAGTAACTAGGAAGAACAAATTCGTATAGCACTCCGGTTGAAAAGAGATGAATAAGGGACAATAAGGATCAATAATGATAAGACTCCGGTTGGAAATGGAAGGCATAGAATATGGACTCCGCAAAATGAAAGCACTTGGATGAGACTCCGGTTAGAAGAGGAATGATAGCCGCAACACTCCGGTTAAACAAGACAGAGAAGGAATAAGATTGATATAATTTGGACAACACTTCGACTGTAAATGGAAGGAATTGAATAAGATCTTGACAAAGGAGATGATGGGTTCAAGAGAGCAACATCACAATGCCTTCGGAAGAAAAGAAAGAATGCAATGAAAAGAACGGAGAAGAAAACAACATGTTCTACCTCAAATGAATTTGAGAGAGCATCCTTCGAAAGAAGGATTTAACGGAGTTGTTGGGAAATCAACAACGAAAAGAATAAGCTTGATGTGGGCTTATGGAAAACATCTCAAGAACTTGAGGTGAGAACCTGCCATAAATGGAAACAAGATTGGATTGATATGAACAAGGAGACAAGAAACTATTTCACCGGGAGGATAAATGAAGAACTTGGATCTTTTATAAGCACCATAAATAGCAAGAATCCTTAAGGAAGGCTTTAGGTGTAACATGTCACAAGATAACTCCAATGAAGAGGTTGATGGATTTAAAATACCTCATTCTTACAACATGTGAATCATGAAGCATGAACTCAAGTTATCAAGAATGACGTAATACCACCTCCAATGATACGGAAGAAAGAATTGCACTCCAGATTGTAAGATGAAAAATGCTTGAGCTCGTCTGAAAAGAATGTTGATGAACACTTCGAGAAGGAATTGAATCCTTGATGAACCATCATGTAGAAGCTTCGTGAGAACTCCGGTAATAAAAGAAATGATCAATCAAAATGAAAGAGAAGTTGAAAACACAAGGTGAAGACTTGCAATGATTTAGATGAATCTTCGTGATGATATAATTACGAGAGCTTGGGACTCCGGGAAAAAGAGAAGATGAACAATTGACAACGAGAATTAGTCATTGTGAACAAACTCCGGAAGAAAGGATTAACACATGGATGAAACAAGAATAAGAATTACATTATGCGTATCCTTCACCAATTAAATTGATGACAAGCAACGGATTTGACATACAACTTATTCTCATAGAAAAGATTAAGATAGATATATCACAAATTTGAGAAAGGTCTCCAACGATCCACCGGTAGGATTGAAACAACGAATGAATTGATATGATAACGAATGAAGGGAACTCTTGACCGAATCACCGTAAGAATTAAAACGATTGAAGAAAAGATAAAGAAACACCGGGAAGAATTAGCAAATGAACGAAGATACTTGAGGGGATTTAGATACATGAGAACGAAGATATCAAGAACTGATTAGAGGATATTTGATCAATGCACTGGTAAGATTTGGAGAACGAGAGCTGAAAGCTGAAATGAATAATCCCGAAATGATGGCCTTCAGAGAATCAAACTGAAAAAAGACTCCTGAATTGCTCCGGATGGGTAAGAAGAATTCTCACAAACAAAAATAATTATGAGAGGATGGCACAAGTCTAGCACCATGAATCTTTGAGAGAACAGATAAAATTTGGAGGAAAAATTCTTCTTCGGTCTTCAAATGTTGAGAATGATGACTAGAAACACCACCATGAATTGTTGATGCACCCCGGAATGAAAAATAGAAAAGGTTGAGCCAATGATGAAAGAATTTGAAAGGTCTTGGAGAAAAGGCATTTGACTGGTGGTAACTCATTCTTACGTCAAACTTGGAAAAGAATTTGAGAATAACTCCGGGAAAATTAGAAGAGTCAGGTAAGATCCTGGGAAAAGACCTGTGGGTTAGGGCCCATTCAAAAGATACACCGTTGAAATGATTACTTGAAAAGGAGAATGCACCGGTTGAATTAAATGGTTTGAATAAGATAACATCCTCGAAAGAGTTTGAACGAAAGCAGAGTGGAAACATGAATCTTCGAGATATCTTGAGCACTCCGGAACAATTGGAATAGTGAGAAATGGATGATTAAGAGGTGCACCAGCACGAGAAAACATTTGAAACTAGGAAAAAAATATGATCAACACTGAAAACTTGAATTGAATCCACTGGAGAAGAAAAGAATGGAGAATGATGAACGAGTAGAGCATCTTCAAGAGAACCACCGGGTAAGAACGTTGATTGAAAAGAATGGAGAGACTTATCATCAATAAGATGATACTTGATTAAGAAATCTGAGTCCTTGAAAAAAAAGGGGGGGGAGGGGGGGAAAAACAAAGGCAGCTTGGGACGGATGAAACAAACAACGTTGAGAAGAACTGATACTTGATCTTGCGGATGTTGAAATGATCGGATCCACTTGAAGAGAAACACACCGGTGAAAAGGATTGACATGACAATCTTGATTATCAAGAAGGATTAGTATTCACATAGGAGTATGAGAACACCATTTAGGAAAAGGTATGGAATCAACACTTGACATTGAAGCAACTCTAATACCACAACTCAAAAACAAAACAAAGGATTGGCTTGCAAAATAAGCCGGAACAAACATATGATAGAGATTTCGTCCAAACTTTTCGTGGTGGGGCCTACACGGGCTCGATCGTACAGCACCATCATGTACAAGGCAGTGCACATGACATACGAAGTGTCCCCGAGTCAGCATAGCCAAGGACTCTTTAAGACACAACAAGACCACTGTAAAACCAACCGTGGATAGGCGGACCACTAGACGTTGAACCCCAATCTCATATCATGCATCTGTCGGAAAGATATCCTAAGAGGTACTTGAATTCCCACTTATAAACTCCTGAAACTTTCCGGTTATGCAATCAGGTGTTGGGGATACAGGGGAAGCATAATATCTCACCCAAACTAGCAATCTTACATCCAGCTGTATCCATCCTTCAACACATAACCAAGAAACCTTCGGAAATCATTTACCTCAACCTTCGAAAAGCATCCGTTATACGAGTTATGGCAATACTCCCGAACTCCCGCCCCAGTACTGGGTGGCGTCGAGGTTATCTCACCAACAACTGCATAAAAGAGATTTTCGATGTCGGCAAACTCAGGTATTCCAGAACTGCAACGATAAAATTGTGACGACAACACCTCGGAGCTCAACTCCTCGGGACACTGCCACAACCCCTAAATGTCAGGAGGCACCAAGAACAATGTTCTCGTCACAAAACCATCGGAACGATTCCAAGATACCCGCATGATCCTAAATTTTTTTAGTGAAATTTGAGAAGAGAAGAGTCAAAACTCTACGTCAGGATGCCTCACCAGAGCGACGAAGGGACTGAGGAGTAAAAAGAATCCTACTCTCCGATATATATAATCCTAAATGACTCAAAACATTTTTTTCTAGACTCAACAACTCCAGCGATTCGATCAAGCAGGGGGCTCCTAAAGTCGGGGAAGGCTTTGATTACCAACTTGTAACGCCCTCGATGTGGCTATATCTCCCACGTGTCGAAGCACAACTTAGAGGCATAACCGCATTGAAAGCAATGTCGCAAGTGAGGTAATCTTTGCAAACAACCCATGTAATACAATAAGGGGAAAAGGTACATAGTTGGCTTACAATCGCCACTTCACACAATACATGTATAAAACATTACATTCATCCAGATACACTCAAGGTCCGACTACGGAACCAAAATAAAAGAAGACTACCCCAAATGCTACACAGATCCCCGATCGTCCCGACTGGGCTCCACAACTTATCAAATGGAAACGGAACAACATTACGAACACGATCTTCATCGAGCTCCTCCTTGAGCTCGGTTGCATCACCTACACGGTATCATCGGCACCTGCAAGCTGGGTTTGGAAGTAGACTGTGAGTCACGGGGACTCAGCAATCTCATACCCTCACGATCAAGACTATTTAAGCTTATAGGTAGGGTAAAAGATATGAGGTGGAGCTGCAGCAAGCGACTAGAATATATGGTGGCTAACATACGCAAATGAGAGTGAGAAGAGAAGGCAAAGGCACGATCGATGAACTATGATCAAGAAGTGATCCTAGAACAACCTACGTCAAGCATAACTCCAACACCGTGTTCCCTTCCCGGACTCCGCCGAGAAGAGACCATCATGGCGACACACGCGGTTGATGCATTTTAATTAAGATAAACTTTAGGTTTTCTACAACCAGACATTAACAAATTCCTATCTGCCCATAACTGCAGGCACGGCTTTCGAAAGTTCAAATCCCTGCAGGGGTGTCCCAACTTAGCCCATCACAAGCTCTCACGGTCAACGAAGGATATTCCTTCTCCCAAGACAACCCGATCAGACTCGGAATGCCGGTTACAAGACATCGCGACAATGGTAAAACAAGTCCAGCAACACCACCCGAATGTGCCGACAAATCCCGATAGGAGCTGCACATATCTCGTTCTCAGGGCACACCGGATAAGCAATCCGTACAACTAAAACCAGCCCTCGAGTTTCCCCGAGGTGGCGCTGCAAGGGGCTCTAGTTTGGACCAACACTCAGAGGAGCACTGGCCCGGGGATTTAATAAAGATGACCCTTGAGTCCGCGGAACCCAAGGGAAAAAAAGGCTAGGTGGCGAATGGTAAAACCAATGTTGGGCATTGCTGGAGGAGTTTTATTCAAGGCGAACTGTCAAGGGGTTCCCATTATAACCCAACCGTGTAAGGAACGCAAAATCCGGGAACATAACACCGATATGGCGGAAACTAGGGCGGCAAGGGTGGAACAAAACACTAGGCATAAGGCTGAGCCTTCCACCCTTTACCAAGTATATAGGTGCATTAAGATAAACAAGATAATATGATGATATCCCAACAATAAACAATTTCCAACAAGGAACAAACTTCAATCTTCACCTGCAACTAGGAACGCTATAAGAGGGGCTGAGCAAAGCGATAACATAGCCAAACAACGGTTTGCTAGGACAAGGTGGGTTAGAGGTTTGACATGGCAATGTGGGAGGCATGATAAGCAAGTGGTGGGTATCGCATCATAGGGATAGAAAAAGAGCGAGCAAGTAGCAAGCAAAGATAGAAGTGATTTTGAGGGTATGGTCATCTTGCCTGAGATCCCGCAAGGAATAAGAACGAGTCCATGAAGATGGCAAACGGACGTAGTCGAACGGATCCTCACAAATGCGACGTTACCGGAACCAACCCGAAGAGGCAACACCGGAAAGAAGCAAACAACATAGTAAACAACCACCACATAAACATGGCATGATGCGCAAACAATTATGATGCATGTCCGGTTTAATATGCATGGCACGACGAAGTGCACAAGCAATCCTAAAAATTAAGTGGAGCTCAATATGCAACGAGTTGCATATTGATGAAACACCACATTTGTTTATTTAGTTCGATCTCGTTTATGTACCCAACAATATTAAATGTTGATAAACATGGCAAGAGATGAATCATAATGAAACTATCTATCTAGGCTAGTTTAAATGAGGCCGGAACAACAAAACAACAAGTCCGGAAACTCCTCATATGCATATATTAGGTTTGGTACTGCTCTGCCCTAAACACAATTTTAGGGTTGTTAAACATGCAAAGTAAGGTCACCATGTTAAACTAGGCATTTTTCTACCCCATTTACATATAAAGATTATTTAAAACCGAGCTACGGTTATTTAGTTATGAATTAAAGCATTTTAACATGGCACAGGAGCAAATTTAACCAAACAACATTTTAAACATTTTAAACATGGATGAAAATGACATATTATGAAACTAGACGAAAAACTAAGCATTTTACATATAAAGTTTGTTATAATCGATGCACAGTTTGTGAGATATTAAATGCATGATGATGAAGGACTTTTTTTGTAAAACTGGGACTCTAGGAAAAAAGCTAAAATCGCAGAACCTAAAAAAACCTATACAGGCCGAATCTGAATAGTGCACTAGGCGGCTGGGCTGCTCACCTAGCTGGGCTCAGCCCAGATCGGTGGAGGTGGTTGCTGGGCCGCAGACAACGGCGAAGGGGAGGTGGCCCAGGTGCGTGCAGTCGATCTGGAGTCGGTCAACGCGAGCGGCCGAGGCACCATCTCCTATTGATCGATGCAGGGTGAAGCAGAGGGCAGCACGTAGAGATGCAGAAGAAGCAGGGACTTGGCGGGGCTCCATGAAGAAGATGGTGGCGGAGGGTGCTAGATGAGGGGAGATGGATCCCGGCGAGGGATCTCCGGCGGCCAGCTTTGAGGAGGCAGGGCATAATGCGGATGCAGGAGAGAGGGAAGCCCGGTGGCGAGTTGTAGCAGAACGGGGCGGGACTTGGAGCTCCATGTGCGGCCCCCATGACGGCGATGAAAAGGGACTTGACGTCCGGGGCTTGAAGCTTGAAATGGCGGCGCCATGGAAGGCCGTCCTTGGCGGCAGACCTCGTCGGCAGGGTCAAGGGGTCGTACTCGCGCATCGGGCGCGCGAGGAGGTAGCTGCCTCGGCCAGGGCTTGCGGGGGTGCGGACCCAGGCATGGGGACTTCGGCGGGACGACCGGGCTGGAGCGGATGCAGGGGGTCAACACAGACAGTCCAGGTGGGTCCTGTCAGCGCGCCATGGCTCCTGTCCTGTGAAGGCAACAGAGAGAGGTGAGGCACGGGAAGAAGAAGAAAGGAAGAGAAAGGGCATGGGCGCGAGGGAGGAGGAAGGGCCTCGATCCGATTGGGATTTGGGCATCTGGCTGGTTTCGGGTTCGTCCGGTGTTGACAACGAGCTGGAGCGGTGGTTGGTTCGATTGGATGGAGGATAAGACCGAGGAGAAGGGGATCAGGGAGGATCCCGATGTGATTTGAGTGTGGCGGCGGCAAGGAGGAAAGGATGGGACATCTCTCCTAGTTTTTAGGGTTTGGTCTGACATAGATATAGCAATAGGGTTTTTGGTAGGGACTAATCCGTCCCTCCGATCATAATCGAACGGTAGGGAAAAATAGGCTAGGGAGCCCAAATAAGAAAACAGAGACGTTTTCTAGATGTTTGGGGATGATCTGAGTCCAACGGTGACAACTCCCTCGGTCGTGTTCGGGACAACTTCCGGATGCGCACGAGGGGGCCGCGGGCTAAAGAGAGAGGTTAGGATGGGCCTGCGGTAGGTAGTGGACTTGCAGAAGGCCTCAGGATGATAAAAGAGAAGAGAGAAAGGCCCGACGACTGTTTCCGGAGACCAAAAACGTCCGACGTGTGCCCGTCTATAATGCCGCTATAGTTTAACGGCTGGGCTATCAAATGAACTCCGAATGCGATGATACTTGACAGGCGGTCTATCTACACTATAATAAGACCACACGCCAACTTTCAACCCAATCCGAGAACATTTTCCAGCCACTTATAAAATAATATTTCGGACATGTCGCGGGCGCGTGCAAGTGTGTCTGGGCTCAGAACGGACAACGGACGACACGAGGAGACCGGGACGGATGCAAGTTTTGAAAACATGATGATGCAATGCACATGATGACATGGCAAGATGCGGCACGCAAGCAAATGACAAGGCAACAACAACGAGTAACTGAAAGACACCTGGCGCAACGGTCTCGGGGCGTTACACTGTTGAAGAAACATATGATCTTAATCCATTACCTATTGATAAAATACATGGTCTTGATAACCCAACAGAGGTAGTAAAGGTAAATTCTCTCTATAGATATGATAAAGCTGAAATCCCATTTACTAAGTTTGCTAGCCCATGCTTAGATGAGTTTGATAAATTTATGGTTAAGCAAGAAGACTTCAATGCTTATTTTGGTAGACAATTGAAATACAATTCAAATATGCTTGAACACTTGGGTGATTATATGGCTAATGTCAAAGGTGAACTTAAACTTATTAGTAAACATGCTTCTATGGTTAGCACTCAAGTAGAACAAGTACTTAAGGCTCAAAATGATTTGCTCAATGAATTGAATAGTAAAAATAATGATTATGTTGTTAGAGTGGCTACTAGAACTAGTAAAATGACTCAGGAACCTTTGTATCCTGAAGGACATCCTAAGAGAATTGAGCAAGATTCTCAGAGAAATAATATAGATGCACCTAGCCCTTCTAAAAAGAAGAAAAATAAAAATGATAGGACTTTGCATGCTTCTAGTGAACCTATTGCTGAACCACCTAAGAATCAAAATGATATCTCTATATCTGATGCTAAAACACAATCTGGTAATGAACCTGAAACTAGTGAAAATTTTAATGATGATGTTCATGTTGATGCTCAACCTAGTAATGATAATGATATAGAATTTGAACCTGCTGTTGATCTTGATAACCCACAATCAAAGAATCAATGTTATGATAAGAAAGACTTTGTTGCTAGGAAACATGGTAAAGAAAGAGAACCATGGGTTTAGAAACCCATGCCTTTTCCTCCCAAACCATCCAAGAAAAAGGATGATGAGGATTTTGAGCGCTTTGCTGAAATGATTAGACCTATCTTTTTGCGTATGCGATTAACTGATATGCTTAAAATGAATCCTTATGCTAAGTACATGAAAGAGATTGTTACTAATAAAAGAAAGATACCGGAAGCTGAAATTTCCATCATGCTTGCTAATTATACTTTTAAGGGTGGAATACCAAAGAAACTTGGAGATCCCGGAGTACCAACTATACCATGCTTCATTAAAAGAAATTATGTTAAAATTGCTTTATGTCATCTTGGAGCCGGTGTTAGTGTTATGCCGTGTTATGCCTCTCTCTTTATATCGTAGACTTGATTTGAATAAGTTGACACCTACTGAAATATCTTTGCAAATGGCTGATAAATCAACTGCTATACCTGTTGGTATTTGTGAGGATGTGCCTGTTGTAGTTGCAAACGTTACTATTTTAACGGACTTTGTTATTCTATTCCCGAGGATGATAGTATGTCTATTATTCTTGGAAGACCCTTTTTGAATACTGCAGGGGCTGTTATTGATTGCAACAAAGGCAATGTCACCTTTCATGTCAATGGTAATGAGCATACGGTACACTTTCCGAGGAAACAACCTCAAGTTCATAGTATCAACTCTATTGGAAAAATTCCATCGATTATTATTGGAGGTTTTGAATTTCTTCTACCTACTGTCAAAAAGAAATATGATATTCTTATTATTGGGTATGTGCATATCCCCGTTGAGGTAACATAGTGTTATTCAAAATTTCTCTGGTTCCATGTTATTCGGAATGAGTTCGTTAACAAGACTTGATCAACCTTGTTAGTGGATTCCTTTTGATGAGCATGAGATGGATGAAACTAGAAGGCACAACCTTCTGTACCCTCCTTTTACTTTCTGTTATTTATATTAAATAAAATAAAAATAAGTATTCTCCGTCTGTTATCTGATTTATCCGTGCAATATAAAAATACCCCAAAAATAAAAGTTCTCCAAATGCCCTAAAATTTAAATATGATTTTTTCTGGAATATTTGAGAATATTTGGCATTGAGAACACAACAGGGGGGCATCCACCTTGCCACGAGAGTGGAGGGCGCGCCGTACCCCCCTAGGCACGCCCCCTGCCTCGTGGGCCCATGGTGGCCCTCCTTCACTTATTCCTACACTCACACACTCCTTCTTCCTCCCACAAACACGAATATCCAGCTCAAGCACAAGTTCAAGCTCATTTTGCTGCCATTTTCGATCTCCTTGCTCAAAGCACCTCTCACAAAACTACTTGGAGGGATTGTTCCTTGGTATGTGACTCCTCCATTGGTCCAGTTAGTTTTTGTTCTAGTGCTTTATTCATTGCAAATTTGTGCTGCTTAGGTGACCCTGTCCTTGAGCTTGCATGTTAAATTTATATGGTCAAAAGTAGTTTTGATGCATGATATAGGCTCTAGGCACTTGTAGGAGTAGTTGCTATCAATTTTGTTGAGTTTGGTTCACTTTTATTTTGAAGTTACTAAAAATTTCAGAAATTTTTCAGAGGAAGAAATATGTTTAGGAAAATGTACGAAGGTGGTTCTTCAAGGAAACAAGAGCCTAGGCTTGCAATGCGTGATGCTGATGATGAGCCACCAAGCGACGCTCCAGTGTGGCCCTGTGAATGGCCTTCAGAGGACTTCATGGATCGAGGGGGGATTAAGGATGAATTTAACGCATACTTGCGTAATGCTGATCTTGTGAGCTTCGAGGAAGAAAAATGCCGTCAGTACCACTATCTCACTAGTTCCTTTGTGAGGAGGTTTGAATTTTCATCTTCACGTAATTCTCCAACTGTCCTGTTTGATCTTTATGAAAATTGTTACACTATGGACTTAGAGGATTTTACCACTACTTGCAAACTTCCACAATGGGGTAGTGTCAGGGAACCTCGCAAATCTGAATTTAGAGATTTTCTTGCTAGTATAACTGTGGGGGAATCTAGAGATATAACACAAGCTACCATAAGGAGCATTCACTTTCCTGCTATACATTATTTTGCTCTCTTCATAGGTAAATGCATTAATGGTAAAGATGAGGCATGTCACATGTGTGTGCCTGACCTCAGTATTCTTAGGAGTGCTGTGTTAGGAGATAAATCTTATAATTTGGGAGCCATTGTTGCACGTAGGTTGCATCTTAATAGATTTAATGGAGATTTCTTTGGTGGAATTTATGCAACCCGCTTAGCTGATTTTCTTGGTGTAACCATACACAATGATGATATTGAATTGCCTCCTACTTACCTAGACTTTAATGCTATGGTTCACCACCAGTTTGTTGAGAGGAATGAATCACCTCTCCAGTATCGCTTAATCTTTGACAGACGACGTGATGTCCGTATTACTCTCCCTGCTCCTGACTTGTTTGATTATCAGGCAAAAGGAAGATATGTTATTACCAGAGAGGAGGCAGATGAGTACGAGAGGAGGGCGGAGGCCGCTCGCCGCCGCGCTGCAGCTTAGGAGGTGATAGCTGCTGCATCTCAGTACGACCCCAACTATTACTATGGATATCCGCCAGGCCAGCCGTGGCCATAGACCAACTTAGGCCAAAAGCCTAAGCTTGGGGGAGTACGTATTTCTCACCGACATTATATTCATGTTCACACACTCATAGCTAGAGGTCGGTGCTCATACTTTTTCATTGTAATATCCATGCTAGTTTATTTTCCTTTTATGCTTTCTTCTTGTGTGTTTAATAAACCTTAAGAAAAACCAAAAAAATTAGTTGTAGCTTTTAATTAGTTTACTTTCCATGCTTGTAGTGGTAATTAAAAAGAAAACCCAAAAAGATTTCCTGTTCTTCTTTTACTTGTTGGGAGCTTTCCCGTGTAAATAGTTTATTTCTTTTCTTTTCTTTGGGGGTCGATAGGAGAAGACCATGATTAAATTGTTGACGTGGCTCCTATATGCATTATTGTTGATCTGACAAAAGAGCCTATATTGCCTTGTCTTCTCCTGCTTATTGAATGCTTGCAGATTCCAGCTTATTCCAATGCACGTGCACTATTATTATTATCCACATCGTTCGGTTGTGCAAGTGAAAGGCAATTATGATGATATATGATGGACTGATTGAGATGGGAAAAGCTGGTATGAACTTGACCTCTCTTGTTTTTGTAAATATGATTAGTTCATCGTTCCTGATTCAGCCTATTATGAATAAACATGTTTGCAATGACAACTAGAGATCAAAGTTTCTTGTGCCATGCTTGATTAGCTAGGAGCTTATAATGGTTTACCTTGCGTGCCAACATGCTATTAAAATGGTTGTGATGTGGTATGATAGGGTGGTATCCTCCTCTGAATGATTTAAGTGACTTGACTTGGCACATGTTCACGCATGTAGTTGAAACAAAATCAACATAGCCTTCACGATATTTATGTTCATGGTGGATTATATCCTACTCATGCTTGAATTCGGTGTTGATTAATTTGAATGCATGTTCATGATTGTTGTCGCTCTCTAGCTGGTCGCTTCCCAGTCTTTTGCTAGCCTTCACCTGTACTAAGCGGGAATACTGCTTGTGCATCCAATCCCATAAACCCCAAAGTTATTCCATATGAGTCCACCATACCTACCTATATACGGTATCTACCTGCCGTTCCAAGTAAATTTGTATGTGCCAAACTCTAAACCTTCAAATAAATATCCTGTTTTGTATGCTCGAATAGCTCATGTATCAACTAGGGTTGTCCGTATCTTCCATGTTAGGCGGGTTATTCTCAAGAGGAGTGGACTCCGCTCCTCACTCGCGAGAAAATGGCTGGTCACCGGGATGCCCAGTCCCATGCTTTATGCAAATCAAATCAAAATAATTGCAAACAAAACTCCCCCTGGGACTCTTGTTAGTTGGAGGCACTCATTGTTTCGAGCAAGCCATGGATTGATGCTTGTTGGTGGAGGGGGAGTATAAACTTTACCATTCTGTTTGGGAACCGCCTATAATGTGTGTAGCATGGAAGATATCGCCATCTCTTGGTTGTTATGTTGACAATGAAAGTATACCGCTCAAAATATTATTCACCTCTATTTCAAAACCGAGCTCGGGCACCTCTACAAATCCCTGCTTCCCTCTTCGAAGGACCTATCTATTTACTATTATGTTGAGTCATCATCCTCTTATTAAAAAGCACCAGTTGGAGAGCACCATTGTCATTTGCATTCATTACTGTTAGTTTACATTGAGTATGACTTGACTGGATCTCTTTTACCATGAATTACAATGTCTAGTCAGCCCTTGATCTTTAAAGGTGCTCTGCATTTATGTTTTGCGGTCTCAAAAAGGGCTAGCGAGATACCATCTTGTTATATCATATTATGATTGTTTTGAGAAAGTGTTGTAATCCGAGATTTATTATTATTGATCGCTAGTTGATTATGCCATTGATATGAGTAAACATGAGACCTATGCGTTATTATGAATATGGTTAGTTCATAATCTTTGCTGAAAACTTGAATGCTGGCTTTACATATTTACAACAACAAGAGCAAACATAGTTTGTAAAAGTTTTTCTTTATCACTTTCAGTTTGTCAACTGAATTGCTTGAGGACAAGCAAAGGTTTAAGCTTGGGGGAGTTGATACGTCTCCGTCGTATCTACTTTTCCAAACACTTTTGCCCTTGTTTTGGACTCTAACTTGCATCATTTGAATGGAACTAACCCGGACTGACGCTGTTTTCAGCAGAATTGCCATGGTGTTATTTTTGTGCAAAAACAAAAGTTCTCGGAATGACCTAAAACTTCACGGAACATCTTTTTGGAAATAATAAAAAATCCTTGCAAAAGATGAAGACCAGGGGCCCACACCCTAGCCACGAGGGTGGGGGGCGCGCCTGCCCCCCTAGGGTGCGCCCCTACCTCGTGGGCCCCCTGGAGCTCCTCCGACCTCAACTCCAACTCTATATATTTGCTTTTGGGAAAAACAGAGAGAAGGATTCATCGCGTTTTACGATATGGAGCCGCCGCCAAGCCCTAAAACCTCTCGGGAGGGCTGATCTGGAGTCCGTTCGGGGCTCTGGAGAGGGGAATCCGTCGCCATCATCTTCATAAACCATCCTCCATCACCAATTTCATGATGTTCACTGCCGTGCGTGAGTAATCCCATCATAGGCTTGCTGGACAGTGATGGGTTGGATGAGATTTATCATGTAATCGAGTTAGTTTTGTTAGGGTTTGATCCCTAGTATCCACTATGTTCTGAGATTGATGTTGCTATGCCTTTGCTATGCTTAATGCTTGTCACTAGGGCCCGAGTGCCATGATTTCAGATCTGAACCTATTATGTTTTCATCAATATATGAGAGTTCTTGATCCTATCTTGCAAGTCTATAGTCACCTATTATGTGTTATGATTCGTTAACCCCTAAGTGACAATAATCAGGATACTTACAGGTGATGACCGTAGTTTGAGGAGTTCATGTATTCACTATGTGTTAATGCTTTGGTCCGGTACTCTATTAAAAGGAGGCCTTAATATCCCTTAGTTTCTGCTAGGACCCCGCTGCCACGGGAGGGTAGGACAAAAGATGTCATGCAAGTTCTTTTCCATAAGCACGTATGACTATATTAGGAATACATGCCTACATTACATTGATGAATTGGAGCTAGTTCTGTGTCACCCTAGGTTATGACTGTTACATGATGAACCTCATCCGGCATAATTCTCTATCACCGATCGATTGCCTGCGAGCTTTCCATATATTGTTCTTCGCTTATTTACTTTTCCGTTGCTATTGCTATCATCACTACAAAATACCAAAAACATTACTTTTGCTATCATTACCTTTTTCTACCGTTACCACTACTACCGTATTACTTTGCTACTAAATACTTTGCTGCAGATATTAAGTTTCAAGGTGTGGTTGAATTGACAACTCAGCTGCTAATACTTGAGAATATTCTTTGGCTCCCCTTGTGTCGAATCAATAAATTTGGGTTGAATACTCTACCCTCGAAAATATTGCGATCCCCTATACTTGTGGGTTATCATGCATCGAATCTCCGCCTTCCTGTCCGCCCCGTCCCTCTGCCCGCTTCGTCTCGTCGTCCGGCTTCCATGGCAGGCACCGCCCCCCCGGATGGATCGATCGACATGCGCGGAGGCGCGGAGGGCTCCCGTGCCTTCACCCCTGCTTTGCGGTGGGTGCGGTGGCCGCCCAAGTTCAGGCAGGACTTGCCGTCCCGATACGACGGTGTGGCGGACTCGACAGGCTTCCTCTAGGCGTATGACGAGACCATCTGGGCAGAAGGCGGCGATGGCAAGGTCATGGCAAACTGGTTCCCCATGGCCCTCGCAGGCGTACCACGCGCCTGACTTCTCGGTCTGCCGAAATCTTCTGTGGCCTCTTGGGAAGAGCTGTGCGGCCTCTTCATCATGCACTTCGTGGCGCCAGTGCCCCACGCCGTCGCAATCCTCCTTGGCGGTTCTCAGGCGCCACCATCAGACCGCCATATCAAGCAGTTCTTTCGTCAAGCAGGTGCCGCCTGCGCGCGACATGGAACTCCTCCAGGATGGGCGGCACCCGAGGCCGACCTCACCTTCGACTCAAGAGACCAATCTTATGACCACCGCGGGCGCAGGCGCGCTCCCGATGCTCTGCACCTCCACCATCTGTAACACATCGGTAACCAAGACTCCCATCGACCGTGGGGCCGAACTCAAAGTGCTCTCCACGGAAGCTTTTGGCTTGCTCCACGTATCACACGGCCGGCTCCACCCCAGCAAGCCGTTCTCCGGGGTCGTCGACAGCTCCACCAGCCCTCTGGGGCAGATTCGCCTACCTGTCACCTTCGGTACCCGCGACAACTACCGCACCAAGCTCATCGACTTCGACATCGCCCATATCAGTCTCCCGTACAACGCCATCCTAGGGTACCCGGCCTTAGCCAAGTTCATGGCAGCAATTCACCCCGCCTACAACCTCATGAAGATGCCAGGAAGCAGCGGCGTCCTCACCGTGGCCGGGACACCAAGGAGGCACTTGCGGCTCTCAAGTTCGCCTTTAGGGCCGCGGCTGCCACGCGAACGGAAGCGGGAGGGGTCCCTGAGGCCCCGGGGGCTGCGCCGGCGAAGAAGAAGCAGTTTTTCTCTCAGGACCGGGCCGTGACGAAGCAGGTGCCGGTCGACCAAGATGGGGCATCAGGAGCCACCTTCACCATAGGCTCCTACCTCGCCCGAGACCAAGAAAAGGCGCTGGTCGATTTCTTGTGCGCGAATAAGGAGGTGTTCACATTGGAGCCCAAGGACTTGGCTGGAGTCCCAGGGGGGTGATCGAGCATCACCTAAATGTGTGCCCCAATGTACGCCCGGTGAAGCAGAAGGCCCGACGGCAGTCCATAGAGAAGCAATCTTTCATTTTCCAAGAAACCCGCAAGCTGCAAGACGCTGGTGTCATACGGGAGGTGCGATACCCAGAGTGGCTGCCGAACCCGGTCGTAGTCCCTAAGAAAGGCGGGATGGAGTGCATGTGCGTCGACTTCACCAACCTCAACAAGGCGTGCCCTCAAGACCCCTTTCCGCTGCCGCGCATCGACCAGATCATCGATTCCACTGCTGAGTGCGACCTGCTGTGCTTCCTGGATGCATTCTCAAGGTATCACCAAATCAAGATGGCAGTGTAGGATGTCAAGAAGACGGCGTTCCTGACCTCGTGCGGGGTGTACTGCTACAACTGCATGCCCTTTGGGCTGCGCAATGCCGTAGCGACCTTCCAACGGCTCATGCACATCGCTCTAGGCCAACAGCTCGGGAGAAATGTTGAGGCCTACGTCGATGACATGGTGGTGAAATCTCAGGAGGCAAGGACCGTCATTGAGGACCTGGAAGAGACGTTTGCCAGCCTGCGCATGGTGGACCTGCGGCTCAATCCAGAGAAATGCGTGTTTGGCATTCCCTCCGCAAGCTGTTGGGCTTTCTGGTGTCACACAGGGGGATCGAGGCAAACCCGGAGAAGGTCAAGGCGATAGAAAGGATGAGCCTGCCACAAACCCTTAAGGAAATGCAGAAGCTGGCGAGCTGTGTGACCGCGCTAGGGTGCTTCATCTCCAAGCTAGGGGAGCGCGCCCTCCCATTCTTTAAGTTGATGAAGAAGAAGGGGATGTTCGAGTGGACTCCGAAGGCCGAGGCCGCCTTTCGAGATCTCAAGAGATACCTCACCTGCCCGCTGGTGATGGTGGCGCCGCGTCCACTCGAGCCCCTGGTGCTCTACCTGACCGCCACGCCTCACTCAGCCAGCGCGGCGCTGGTGGCCGTCAGGAAGGAGCACCAGTGCAAGGGCCTGCCACATGACTTTGCGCGCTCAGTCAGGGCGACCCAGCCTCAAGGCGACACTCCTGAGGCCATGGCTGCGCCAACAGGCGACCAAGCTCCTGAGGTCCACCAACCTCAAGAGGCGCCTCAGCCACAGGAGGCCTCGGACTACACCGACAACCCTGCCCTCATCGAGCACCCGGTGTACTTTGTCAGCACGGTACCGCGGGACGCGCAAGCACGCTACCCCATGCCGCAGAAGCTCTTGCTCATGCTTCTCGTTGCCTCGCGCAAGCTGCGCCACTACTTCCAAGGACACCCCATCAAGGTCGTTTCGGCCTACCCACTAGAGAGGGTACTCCGGAGCCCCAATGTTGCAGGAGGAGTCGCCGAATGGAACATCGAACTACAGGCATTTCAGCTGGAGTTCAGCACCACCAGGGTCATCAAGGGAGCTGCACTCGCCGACTTCGTGGCGGAATGGACCGATGCCCCAGGGCCAGAGGCAGGAGAGGGCCGGACGCTCCCACCAGGGAGTGAAGCACCATACGGCTGGGTCATGTACTTTGACGGCGCCTTCGCACGGCAGGGCGCGGGGGCTGGACTCTTGCTCGTTTCGCCTACTCAAAACAAGATCTACTACGCCGTGCAGCTCTGCTTCCAACACGGCGAAAAGGTCTCCAACAACATCATGGAGTACGAAGGCTTGATCACCGGCCTGAAGGCCACAGCCGCTTTGGGTGTGAAGCATCTCACCATCAAGGGCGACTCCCAACTCCTTGTCAACTTCTCCAACAAAGTGTACGAGCCGAAGGATGAACACATGGAGGCATACCTGGCGGAGGTACGCAAGATGGAGAAGAAATTCCTGGGCCTAGAGTTGCAGCACGTGTCCCGCGACACAAATAAGGAAGCCAATGACATCGCCAAGAGGGCATCCAGGCGCCAGCCTCAGGAGCCTGGTGTCTACGGGGAGCGGCTCTTCAAGCCTGCAGCAGCCCCTCCGGTTGCGAGCCAGCACTGTCTCAGGAGGAGCTCCCGCCAGCACCAACATCTGGAGCCCCCGCCTGTGGCCCGACGTCAGGAGCATGCCTGCTCCTTGCACTCGAGCCTCAGGAGGGGTGCTGGACCAAAGAGTTCAAGGAGTACCTGCTTCAGGGGACCCTGCTAGAGAAGGGAGAAGACGCTGAGCGCATGGCTCGACAGGCCACAACCTACTGCATTCGGGACAGAGAGCTTTACCGAAACTACCAAATGATGTTTCCTTATGATGCATCTCCAGGGAACAGGGGTGCGAGCTGTTAGCCGACATACACGATGGAGACTGCGGACATCACTCATCATCGCGCACCCTCATGGGCAAGGCGTTCCGCAATGGATTCTACTGGCCCACGGCGCTCAGCGATGTGACTGAGCTGGTGAGATCCTGTGAAACCTGCCAGTTCCATGCCAAGAAAATTCACTAGCCCGCCCAGGGCCTCCAAACCATCCCACTCTCATGGCCGTTTGCGGTCTGGGGGCTGGACATCTTGGGTCCGTTCCCTCGAGCACCCGGGGGCTACCGCTACCTCTATGTTGCCATCGACAAGTTTACCAAATGGGCGGAGCTGGAAGCGGTCCGCACCATCCCGGCCGGCTCGACGGTCAAGTTCATCAAGGGCCTCGTGAGCAGTTTCAGTCTCTAATCGCATCATCACTGACAACGGCTCACAGTTCACTAGCAATCTCTTCAAAACATATTGTGCTAACCTTGGAACGCAGATATGCTATGCCTCATTGGCACACCCGAGGAGCAATGGCCTAGCTGAGCGCGCCAACTGCTACCTCTTGAGCACTGCGTTGGTTTTCCCTTGAAGAGGAAAGGGTGACGCAACAAAGTAGCGTAAGTATTTACCTCAGTTTTTGAGAACCAAGGTATCAATCCAGTAGGAGGCTACGCGCGAGTCCCTCGCACCTGCACAAAACAAATAAATCCTCGCAACCAATGTGATAAGGGGTTGTCAATCCCTACACAGTCACTTACGAGAGTGAGATATGATAGATATGATAAGATAATTTTTTTGGTATTTTTATGATAAAGATGTAAAGTAAAATAAAAGGCAATGAAAATAACTAAGTGCTGGAAGATTAATATGATGGAAGATAGACCCGGGGGCCATAGGTTTCACTAGTGGCTTCTCTCAAGAGCATAAGTATTTTACGGTGGGTGAAAAATTATTGTTGAGCAATTGACAGAATTGAGCATAGTTATGAGAATATCTAGGTATGATCATGTATATAGGCATCACGTCAGAGACAAGTAGACCGACTCCTGCCTGCATCTACTACTATTACTCCACTCATCGACCGCTATCCAGCATGCATCTAGAGTATTAAGTTCATAAGAATAGAGTAATGCTTTAAGCAAGATGACATGATGTAGAGGGATAAACTCATGCAATATGATGAAAACCCCATCTTGTTATCCTCGATGGCAACAATACAATACGTGCCTTGCTGCCCCTACTGTCACTGGGAAAGGACACCGCAAGATTGAACCCAAAGCTAAGCACTTCTCCCATTGCAAGAAAGATCAATCTAGTAGGCCAAACCAAACTGATAATTCGAAGAGACTTGAAAAGATAACCAATCATACATAAAATAATTCAAAGAAGATTCAAATATTGTTCATAGATAAACTTGATCATAAACCCACAATTCATCGGTCTCAACAAACACACTGCAAAAGAATATTACATCGAATAGATATCCACAAGAGAGGGGGAGAACTTTGTATTGAGATCCAAAAAGAGAGAAGAAGCCATCAAGCTAATAACTATGGACCCAAAGGTCTGAGGTAAACTACTAACACTTCATCGAAAGGGCTATGGTGTTGATGTAGAAGCCCTCCGTGATCGATGCCCCCTTCGGCGGAGCTCCGGAACAGGCCCCAAGATGGGATCTTGTGGATACAGAAAGTTACGGCGGTGGAATTAGGGTTTTGGCTCCGTATCTGATCGTTTGGGGGTACGTAGGTATATATAGGAGGAAGAAGTACTTCGCTGGAGCAACAGGGGGCCCACAAGGGTGGAGGGCGCGCCTGGGGGGGCAGGGGGGGGGGTAGGCGCGCCCCCTACCTCGTGGCCTCCATGTTGGTTGCTTGAGGTAGGGTCCAAGTCTCCTGGATCTTGTTCGTTCCAAAAATCACGTTCCCGAAGGTTTCATTCCGTTTGGACTCTGTTTGATATTCCTTTTCTTTGAAACCCTAAAATAGGCAAAAAACAACAATTCTGGGCTGGGCCTCCGGTTAGTAGGTTAGTCCCAAAAATAATATAAAAGTGGATAATAAAGCCCAATAATGTCCAAAACAGAAGATAATATAGCATGGAGCAATCAAAAATTATAGATACGTTGGAGACATATCAAGCATCCCCAAGCTTAATTCTTGCTCGTCCTCGAGTAGGTAAATGATAAAAACAGAATTTTTGATGTGGAATGCTACTAGGCATAATTTCAATGTAATTCTTCTTAATTGTGGCATGAATATTCAGATCCGAAAGATTCAAGACAAAAGTTTAATATTGACATAAAAATAATAATACTTCAAGCATACTAACTAAGCAATTATGTCCTCTCAAAATAACATGGCCAAAGAAAGTTCATCCCTATAAAATCATATAGTTTAGTCATGCTCCATTTTTGTCACACAAGAATGCTCTCATCATGCACAACCCTGATGACAAGCCAAGCAATTGTTTCATACTTTAGTAATCTCAAACTTTATAAACCTTCACGCAATACATGAGCGTGAGCCATGGATATAGCACTATGGGTGGAATAGAGTATAATGATGGGGATTATGTGGAGAAGACAAAAAAAGGAGAAAGTCTCACATCAACGAGGCTAATCAATGAGCTATGGAGATTCTCATTGATTGATGTTAATGCAAGGAGTAGGGATTGCCATGCAACGGATGCACTAGAGCTATAAATGCATGAAAGCTCAACAAAAGAAACTAGTGGGTGTGCATCCAACTTGCTTGCTCACGAAGGCACTTGAGGAGGCCCATTGTTGGAATATACAAGCAAGTTCTATAATGAAAAATTCCCACTAGTATATGAAAGTGACAGAACAAGAGACTCTCTATCATGAAGATCATGGTGCTACGTTGAAGCACAAGTGTGGAAAAAGATAGTAGCATTGTCCCTTTTCATTTCTCTTTTTTTTGGGCCTTCCTTTTTTTTATTTGGCATTTCTCTTTTTTTGGGGACAATGCTCTATTAAATGATGATCATCACACTTCTATTTATTTACAACTCAGTGATTACAACTCGATACTAGAACAAGGTATTACTCTACATGAATGCCTCCGGCGGTGTACCGGGATATGCAATGAAACCAGAGTGACATGTATGAAAGAATTATGAATGGTGGCTTTGCCAAAAATACGATGTCAACTACATGATCATGCAAAACAATATGACAATGATGAACGTGTGATGATGAACGGGATGGTGGAAAGTCGCATGGCAATATATCTTGCAATGGCTATGGAAATGCCATAATAGGTAGGTATGGTGGCTGTTTTGAGGAAGATATAAGGAGATTTATGTGTGAAAGAGCGTATCATATCACGGGGTTTGGATGCACGGGCGAAGTTTGCACCAACTCTCAATGTGAGAAAGGGCAATGCACGGTACCGAAGAGGCTAGCAATGACGGAAGGGTGAGAGTGCGTATAATCCATGGACTCAACATTAGTCATAAAGAACTCACATACTTATTGCAAAAATCTACAAGTCATCAAAAACCAAGCACTACACGCATGCTCCTAGGGGGATAGATTGGTAGGAAAAGACCATCGCTCGTCCCCGACCGCCACTCATAAGGAAGACAATCAAAGAACACCTCATGTTTCAAATTTGTTACATAACGTTTACCATACGTGCATGCTACGGGACTTGCAAACTTCAACACAAGTATTTCTCAATTTCACAACTAATCAACTAGCACAACTTTAATATTACTACCTCCATATCTCAAAACAATCATCAAGCATCAAACTTCTCTTAGTATTCAAAACACTCATAAGAAAGTTTTTACTAATCTTGAATACCTAGCATATTAGGATCATTTAAACAAATTACCACGCTATTTTAGACTCTCAAAATAATCTAAGTGAAGCATGAGAGATCAATAGTTTCTATAAAACAAATCCACCACCGTGCTCTAAAAGATATAAGTGAAGTACTAGAGCAAAATTATATAACTCAAAAGATATAAGTGGAGCACATAGAGTATTCTAATAATTTCTGAATCATGTGTGTCTCTCTCAAAAGGTGTGTGCAGCAAAGATTATTGTGGTAAAATAAAAGGCAAAGACTCAAATCATACAAGACACTCCATGAAAAACACATATCATGTGGTGAATAAAAATATAGCTCCAAGTAAAGTTACCGATGGAAGTAGACGAAAGAGGGGATGCCTTCCGGGGCATCCCCAAGCTTTGGATTTTTGGTGTCCTTAGATTATCTTGGGGGTGCCATGGGCATCCCCAGGCTTAGGCTCTTGCCACTCCTTGTTCCATAATCCATCAAATCCTTACCCAAAACTTGAAAACTTCACAACACAAAACTTAAAGTAGAAAAATCTCATGAGCTCCATTAGCGAAAGAAAACAAAAGACCACTTCAAGGTACTGTAATGAACTCATTCTTTATTTATATTGATGTTAAACCTACTGTATTCCAACTTCTATATGGTTTATAAACTATTTTACTAGCCATAGATTCATCAAAATAAGCAAACAACACACGAATAACAGAATCTGTCAAAAACAGAACAGTCTGCAGTAATCTGTAGCTAGCGCAAGATCTGGAACCCAAAAAATTCTAAAATAAATTGCTGGACGTGAGGAATTTATCTATTAATCATATGAACAAAGAATTAACTAAATATAACTTTCCAAATAAAAATGGCAGCAGTTCTCGTGAGCGCTAAAGTTTCTGTTTTTTACAGCAAGATTAACAAGACTTTCCCCAAGTCTTTCCAACGGTTCTACTTGGCACAAACACTAATTAAACACAAAAAACACAACCAAAACAGAGGCTAGATAAATTATTTAAACAGGAGCAAAAAGAAAGTAATAAAAATAAAATTGGGTTGCCTCCCAACAAGCGCTATCGTTTAACGCCCCTAGCTAGGCATAAAAGCAAGGATAGATCTAGGTATTATCATCTTGATTCTTAATTCTTTTAGCGGAGTTATGCTCGAATCCGGGAGGTTCTTTATGTTTCCCTTCATATTTGGAAATCTTGAGATCTAAAGAGTCCAACCGCTCATTGCAAAGGGTAATCAACATATTCATGCGGTGGAGATTCCTGCTAACGCTCTTAAGTGGTTCAAGAGACTTTTGTAAAGTCTTAATTACTTCGCAAATTTTCTCAAAAACTTGCGTTTCCTCTTGGGTATGATGAGGCCCCTTTTGTTGAGGTAGAGTTCCTACTATACCTTCTACAATTTCATGCGCAATACTGGGATCAATTTCAATAAAATTGCCTTTGGCAACGCAATCCAAGAGTTGTCTATGAGACATATTTAGTCCAACATAAAATTGCGAAGCAGAATTCTAAAATTAACCTCTAGGGTACAATTACGTTAAGATTCCATCATTCTAAGCCAAGCATCTTTTAAGTTTTCTCCTTGTCTTTGTTTGAAGTGAAGAACCTCAAACTCAGGAGACAAAGGAGTAGATAATGGACTAGCCATAACGACAAGCAAACAGAAAAGAGGGGAACGGAAAAGAGAGGGAGGATAGAGAGAGAGAGGGCGAATAAAACGACAAGGGTGAAGTGGGGGAGAGGAAAATGAGAGGCAAATGGCAAATAATGTAATGCAGGAGATAAGAGTTTGTGATGGGTATTTGGTATGTTTGACTTTTGCGTAGACCTCCCCGGCAACGGCGCCAGAAATCCTTCTTCCTACCTCTTGAGCACTGCGTTGGTTTTCCCTTGAACAGGAAAGGGTGATGCAGCAAAGTAGCGTACGTATTTCCCTCAGTTTTTGAGAACCAAGGTATCAATCCAGTAGGAGGCTACGCGCGAGTCCCTCGCACCTGCACAAAACAAATAAATCCTCGCAACCAACGCGATAAGGGGTTGTCAATCCCTATACGGTCACTTACGAGAGTGAGATCTGATAGATATGATAAGATAATATTTTTGGTATTTTTATGATAAAGATGCAAAGTAGGCAATGAAAATAACTAAGTGTTGGAAGATTAATATGATGGAAGATAGACCCGGGGGCCATAGGTTTCACTAGTGGCTTCTCTCAAGAGCATAAGTATTTTACGGTGGGTGAACAAATTATTGTTGAGCAATTGACAGAATTGAGCATAGTTATGAGAGTATCTAGGTATGATCATGTATATAGGCATCACATCTGAGACACGTAGACCGACTCCTACCTGCATCTACTACTATTACTCCACACATCGACCGCTATCCAGCATGCATCTAGAGTATTAAGTCCATAAGAACAGAGTAACGCCTTAAGCAAGATGACATGATGTAGAGGGATAAACTCATGCAATATGATGAAAACCCCATATTGTTATCCTCGATGGCAACAATACAATACGTGCCTTGCTGCCCCTACTGTCACTGGGAAAGGACACCGCAAGATTGAACCCAAAGCTAAGCACGTCTCCCATTGCAAGAAAGATCAATCTAGTAGGCCAAACCAAACTGATAATTCAAAGAGACTTGCAAAGATAACCAATCATACATAAAAGAATTCAGAGAAGATTAAAATATTGTTCATAGATAAACTTGATCATAAACCCACAATTCATCGGTCTCAACAAACACACCGCAAAAGAAGATTACATCGAATAGATCTCCACAAGAGAGGGGAGAACTTTGTATTGATATCCAAAAAGAGAGAAGAAGCCATCTAGCTAATAACTATGGACCCGAAGGTCTGAGGTAAAATACTCACACTTCATCGGAAGGGCTATGGTGTTGATGTAGAAGCCCTCCGTGATCGATGCCCCCTCCGACGGAGCTCTGGAACAGGCCCCAAGATGGGATCTCATGGATACAGAAAGTTACGGCGGTGGAATTAGGGTTTCGGTTCCGTATCTGATCGTTTGGGGGTATGTAGGCATATATAGGAGGAAGAAGTACGTCGGTGGAGCAAAAGGGGGCCCACGAGGGTGGAGGGCGTGCCTGGGGGGGGGGGGGGGGGCGGGGGGGGGGGGGGTAGGCGCGCTCTCCTACCTCGTGGCGTCCCTGTTGGTTGCTTGACGTAGGGTCCAAGTCTCCTAGATCTAGTTCGTTCCAAAAATAACGTTCCCGAAGGTTTCATTCTGTTTGGACTCCATTTGATATTCCTTTTCTTCGAAACCCTAAAATAGGCAAAAAACCAGCAATTATGGGCTGGGCCTCCGGTTAGTAGGATAGTCCGAAAAATAATATAAAAGTGGATAATAAAGCCTAATAATGTCCAAAACAGAAGATAATATAGCATGGAGCAATAAAAAATTATAGATACGTTGGAGACGTATCACCAACGCGGAGGTCCTGAGGGGCCTCAAGACAGGAACCTTCAAGAAGAAGCTTGAGGCCGGCGGCAGGGGCTGGCTCGGTGAGCTCCAGTCCGTGCTGTGGTTCGTCCGCACCACCGCGACCAAGCCGACCGGCGAAACTCCATTCTTCCTCGTCTACGGAGCTAAAGTGGTTCTCCCACATGAGGTCAGGCATCGCTCTGCATGGGTCTTGGCGTTTGACGGGGCACGCCAGGACGCCATGCAGGGGATGGACCTCGTGCTGGGGGAGGAACGCCGCCGTCCAGCCTCGCTCCGGGCGGCAAGGTACCAGAAGGCATTGCAGCGGTATCACTACCGCATCGTCCGTTCCAGGACGCTCGAGGTGGGAGATCTCATCCTACGGTGGGTGCTCTTCAAGGAAGGGCTGCATAAGCTCTCACCCATGTGGGAGGGCCTGTTTAGGGTCGCCCGCGTCTCTAGGCCTGGCGCCGCGCGCCTGGATACGCAGGCGGGATCCCCATCCAGAACACGTGGAACATCCAGCACCTCCGGAAGTTCTACCCATGAAGCAAGGCCCAGTGCCTGTGAAGGTCTCTGCTCGTGACACTTTCACGTAATAATGAGTGGAGTTGTACACGCCTCGGAGTCTCGGAGAGCCGCCCTCAGGCCTCGGGGGCTCCCTCCCACATCCTAGTGGCAGCACTTAGCTCCGCACTGGTGAGAAGACTAGACTAGGTGTCGGACGCGGCTGTTCATTTTCTTGCTTTCTGTAGTTGGTTTGCAATCTCTCTTAATGGAATTTGGAGTTCTCGCATTTTGGATTGCCAAGTTGGGTTTCCCCCTCGCCTTTTCTCTTGACCGTCGATCTTGGCCCAGGAGGGGTAGCCGTTGCCCGCCGCCTTTCCTCGCGCGCGAGGGCTTGGCAGGTATGTGCGTACGCATCGGGCCCGCCCCGCGCCACGAACATACTTCGCCACAGCCCTGTTCCCCAGGGCCTTGGCTTTTTCTATCCTCGTGAGACACCCTCGAGTAGGCTCATGACATGCGCACCCTCTTAAAGTCCATGCCCCCCGGGTGCTGCGATGCAGTGCACTAATCCACGACTAGCCCATACCTAAGGGATCACGCAGGGAAGAACAAGATGCCCGACCAAATTTTCTAACAATTCTGCAGCTTGAAGACGCCTCCTGAGGCTAATGTCCCTTGAGCCACCAGCAAGAAGGCCTCCTCGGATAAATGAAGCGTGCGCCCTCACGAGGAGGGAAACTACCGCAAGAGCATCAAGCTAAGTTATCCTACCATACCTATTCGGAACATAAGCATCACAACATAATGTTAGAACAATAAAACATAGCATAGTAACATAGGTATCATGGTTCATCACATGCCCCAGCAGGGCCCTCCACTTTTTTCAAATGCAGGAAAAAAGGGAAAAGCTAAACAAAAGCAGCCCCCACGACCGCAATAGCTCACGAGCCCTGGTTCTGAGGGCCTCCCGGACTCAAATCAGCCTGAGTCCTCCTCACGCTTCACCGAAGCATGGCGATGAGACGACCCGCCCCCGTCCTCGAAGCGAGCCCGACGGCTGGTCGTAACCACCGCTGCTGGTACTCTCGCTGGAGAAGGACCCGCCGCCATTGGACGAACTATGGTCGTCACCAAGGGGGAGCTCGCCCTTAGCGTCGTCGTGACCGTCATCAAGGCTGAGCTCAACGTCGCTGTCACTGTCTTTGGGGCAGCACCCTGCGCGGCGACCATTCTCCCCAAACACCCTCACAAAGAGGGTCGCGGCGCCGTCATACTTGAAGTGAAGGGTGCACCTCCCGCTCAAGCCGCGCGTGGGGGTGAACGTCTGCCAGCCGCGGGTCAGGGCCACGCTGCCCGCGGTGGAGACCTCGACCGCAACCCATGAGGCCTTGCTGGAGCAGCTATCAGCGTACAACCAGAGGCCATCAAGACCCACGGCCGGCAGCTCACCGGCAAAGGAGCACGGAAGCTGGAGCCAGGTGCCGGTCGGCTCCGACCACACGATGATCTCAGGGAGCACGTCGGCTGAGTGGAAGCGTGACCTGAGAGGTCGAGTGACCACGACACGCCTCCCCTCCTCGCAAGGGCTGCCTCGCCCCCGGCGGTACCCACCACGAGAAGAAGCGCCACCACGGCCGGCCAGGGCGCGCCCACGCCCTTGAGGGGCCACCGTAGGGGTCACGGCATGCTTGCGCGGGCGGCCCCGTGAAAGTGCAACTATCCCTAGGTGGTTTTGGTAATTCATAACATCATATAGCTCATTGAGCTAATGCTATTCCAAGATGACTATTTCAGGAAAGCTCAATGATTGGCATGGCATGGATGTGAAAGTGGAACCCTCAAAATGCTAAGGACAAAGGATTGGCTCAAGCTCAAAAGCTCAAGACTCTTCATTTTATATTTTAGTGATCCAAGATCACATTGAGTCTTTAGGAAAAGCCAATACTATCAAGGAGGGATGAGGTGTTGCTTAATGAGCCTCTTGCTTCATGTGCTTAGTGATATGCTCCAAAACCCTCAACTACTTTCCCATATCCACATATGACCTAAACCCTAAGCCAAACTCGGTCCTACCGATTCTTTCTATCCGGCGCCACCGAGTTTCACTTGTCATAAGCCACTGCCAAACCCTAGCAATTCGGTTCTACCGATAGGGATCTCGGTCTCACCGAGATGGGATTGCAAACTCTCTGTTTCCCTTTCGTAACTTTTCGGTCTCACCGAAAGAGCGAATCGGTCCCACCGAGATTGCAGTGTAAACTCTTTGTTTCCTTTTTGTAACTTTTCGGTCTCACCGAAAGAGCAAATCGGTCCCACCGAGTTTACCTGACCAACTATCTGGTTAGCTTATTACCAAACTCGGTCTCACCGAGTTTGTGTAATCGGTCTCACCGAGATTACGTTATGCCCAAACCCTAACCATATCGGTCCTACCGAGTTGCATGTCTGTCCCACCGAAAATCTCTAACGGTCACTAGGTTAACCTTTTCGGTCCGACCGAGTTTGTTGATTCGGTCCCACCGAGATTGGAAAACTATGTGTAACGGTTGGATTTTGTGTGGAGGCTATATATACCCCTCCACCTCCTCTTCATTCATGGATAGAGCCATCAGAACACATACACAATTCCAACTCATATGTTCTGAGAGAGAACCACCTACTCATGTGTTGAGACCAAGATATTCCATTCCTACCATATGAATCTTGATCTCTAGCCTTCCCCAAGTTGCTTTCCACTCAAATCTTCTTTCCACAAAATCCAAATCCTATGAGAGAGAGTTGAGTGTTGGGGAGACTATCATTTGAAGCACAAGAGCAAGGAGTTCATTACCTACACACCATTTGTTACTTCTTGGAGAGTGGTGTCTCCTAGATTGGCTAGGTGTCACTTGGGAGCCTCCGAAAAGATTGTGGAGTTGAACCAAGGAGTTTGTAAGGGCAAGGAGATCGCCTACTTCGTGAAGATCTACCGCTAGTGAGGCAAGTCCTTCGTGGGCGATGGCCATGGTGGGATAGACAAGGTTGCTTCTTCGTGGACCCTTCGTGGGTGGTTGCTTCTTCGTGGACCCTTCGTGGGTGGAGCCCTCCGTGGACTCGCGCAACCATTACCCTTCATGGGTGGAGCCCTCCGTGGACTTGCGCAACCGTTACCCTTCGTGGGTTGAAGTCTCCATCAACGTGGATGTAGGATAGCACCACCTATCCGAACCACGGGAAAAACATCCATGTCTCCAATTGCGTTTGAATTCTCCAAACCCTTCCCTTTACATTCTTGCAAGTTGCATGCTTTCCTTTCCGCTGCCAATATACTCTTTGCATGCTTTCTTGAATTGTGTGATGATTGCTTGACTTGTCCTACAATAGCTAAAATCTGCCAAGAACTAAAATTGGGAAAAGGTTAAGTTTTTATTTGGTCAAGTAGTCTAATCACCCCCCTCTAGACATACTTTCGATCCTACACCCTGCCCTCTCTTGGGAGGGGCGAGTCAGGTCCCTTCTTGGGGGCTTTCCCCTTCTCGGTAGCAGAGAACTTCCTCGTCGGCGCCATGGGAGCTTCACCAAGATGGGGAGACGGGAAAGAAGAAGAGGAAGTGGACCGTGAGAAGACAGATATGAGCAAGGGGGCTCGGACCCTCCCTCATTTATAGCCAAGAGGAGGCCAACCATCGGCCTCCATGATCACACATAATGCTGATTTCCCTCTGCATGCAGCGGAGTCCTGTCAAGTTGGACAGTTGCCGAGGCAGCGTGGGGAAGCGGAGGCGCCCACATCCAATCAATTGCCGCGCGTCGACCAAGGCCGTAGGCGGTTGGGGCCCGTGGCACTCTGCACTTGCCCTTTGGCTTCGCCTCGAAGCCAAGTTCAAGCACGCCTTGTGCCCGGAGGCTACTGTCGGCGTCCTGGGAACGGGGGTACCCAGACTTGCCTGCCTGCGGCCTCCGACATGGCTCCGTCAGCGGCCCGGTATGGCCCAGCGTCAGCAGCATTGACCCAAGACCCTCGTGAGGGGCCAAGCTTCGCGAGGCGGACGACACGAAGACCTCCTTGGGGGGGGCTCGCTAGGCTGGCTCCCGAGGAGCGGAGATATCAAGGCAAGGTGCACCTCGCGAGGTTCACATGACGTGAGCCATGACGACCAAGGCCAGGTGGGCGCCAGCGGGCACAGTGTGCCAGTTTCCCCTTTGGTGCCAAGGAGGCAAGCGCATGCGCGGAGTCCTGAGGAATCAAGCAAATCTTTCCATATTGGTGAAACGAGACGAAGACCGCCAGGACCACAGGACGGAGATCATCGCGGAGCCCACTGCAGCGTCACCACCAGAGCCTTTGCAAGCGAAGACTACCTTTGTCAGGATAACTTGTACTAGTTGTATCCCTTTGAATTTGGCCGTTGTGGGATCCCTTCCCGCCTACATGTGGGAAGAGGACCAAGCCCACTATAAATAGGACTTAGCCACCACCTGAGAGAGGGATGGGATCATTTGGACCATCCTCACACCCACCAGCTCATCGAGCTCAAGAACACCTCACCTCCTGAGGCTGCTCAACCACTGCACCAGTTCATCCTCAACCCCTCGAGGCAATCCACCACAAAGCTGGAGTAGGGTATTACACCGCAAGGTGGCCCGAACCAGGATAAACTGCTATGTCTCTTGTCCCTTGTGTTTGTCGAGCTAGGCTGTGGAATCGTCGGGCCAGCAGGTTGGGAAGAAGGAGTTCTTCATACGCACCCCAGTGTTCGAACCTCTCTAGGGTCCGCGGAGCCCAGAATCTGACAGCGTCCATTCTGTAATAAACTCTAGAAATGCCCTGCTTTGAATTGTTGATGTGCTCCCAAACTTCAAACCAAAACTGGATAACTCCAAAGCCCACTCCACTATTCTCCCAGTAGCCTCAGGGTTTCAGAGTATCCTTTGCAACGGGAAACGAGTGACAACCGTGATCTCATGGGCTTGGAAGTAGTGGCGCAGTTTCCTTGAGGCCATGACGAGGCCAAAGATCAACTTTTGCACGCCAGAGTACCTCGATCTAGCCCCCTGTAACAAGGAGCTGATGAAGTACATTGGGCGCTGCACCACTTTCTTCCTTGCCGCTCCCTTGGGGTTGCTCTCGCTACCGTGCTCATTTCCATCCTGATCCTTTTCTAACTCTGTCGGTCCTTGCTCACTCTCTACTTTGTCCACTTCTCGCTGCGCCACCAAGGATGCACTAACCACTTGGTTGGTTGCCGCTAAGTATAGAAGCAATGGATCTTGTGGTTTAGGAGCAACCAAGGTGGGCACAGAGGACAAGTAGGCCTTCAACTCTTGTAAAGCTGCATCTGCTTCTGGATTCCACTTCATGAGCCCTGCCTTCTTCAAAATTTTGAAGAACAAAGGGCGCGCTCGGCAGACTTGGAGATGAATCTGCTTAGTGCGGCAACACATCCCATCAGACGCCTCACATCCTTGACTGTCCTTGGTGCTTGGATCTGCTCAATAGCTTTAATATTGTCAGGCTTGGCTTCGATCCCCCGATGGGACACAAAGAACCCAAGCAGCTTGCCGGAGGGAACACCAAACACACACTTCTCCAGGTTGAGCTTCAAGTTGATCTTGCATAGACTAGCAAACGTCTCCTCCAAATCTTGAATAAGGGTGGCTCTATCCTTGGTCTTGACCACAATATCATCCATATACGCTTCAATGTTTCTGTGCAGCTGTGGCTCAAAACCAATCTGGACTGCCCTTGCAAAAGTGGACCCAACACTCTTTAATCTGAATGGCATGCAGACAAAACAATACATACCACATGGAGTGATGAACGGCGTCTTCTCTTCATCTTCCTTGGACATGAAGATCTGGTGATACCCAGAATATGTATCCAAAAAGGAGACCAAATTGCAGCCTAAAATGGAATCCACAATCTGATCGATATGCGGCAAGGGGAACGGGTCTTTAGGGCAAGCTTTGTTGAGATATGTGAAATCTATGCAAAGCCTCCACTTCCCGTTAGCCTTCCGGACTACCACTGGATTTGCCAACCACGTGGGATGCAACACTCCTCTGACCAAACCAGCTGCTTCAAGTTTCTTGATCTCTTCTGCAATGAACTGTTGCCTCTCCAAGGCCTGCTTCCAGACTTTCTGCTTGACAGGTCAGGCATCTGGGCAGACAACAAGGCGGTGCTCGATTACCTCCCTGGGAACACCGGGGATGTCAGATGGTTGCCAGGAAAACACATCGACATTCGCCCGCGGGAAGGCAACGAGCACGCTTTTCTATTTGTCATCGAGGATGGCGCTAATTGTGAAAGTACCATCAACGCCAGCCAGCCCTGCCGAGACCTTCTTCACATGGGGTGCAGCGACCTTGGATCTCTAGTTGTTGGAGCTCTTCGGCAAGTCATCAATAGGCGTGGCGCACTCCGAAGAGGTACGCTTCCCGGATTCCTTCCCAGCATCCCTGCTACCCTTCTTCTTTCCTCTATTCTCCTTGGCGGGAACTACTGCTGCCGCTGCCTCTGCCATGACTGCGCCCGGTACATCTTGTCCATGCAAATGATTGCATCCTTCTCATTTGATGGGATGGTAAGGACTCCCATTGTCCCAGGCATCTTCAAGGTGTTATAGGCATAGTGGGATGCCACCATGAATTTAGCCGGGGCTAGGCGTCCAAGGATCCCATTATATGGCAGGGGGAGGTCGAACACATCAAACACAATCTTCTCAGTTCGGTAGTTAATCTCTCCCCCAAAAGTCACCGGCAACGTGATCTTTCCCTTAGGATGACTCCTGTTGGGATTAACTCCTTGAAACGTGCCAGTAACTTCTAGCTCTTGTTCTGCTATCTGAAGTCTTTTGATGACTGCCGGGGAGATCAAATTCAATCCGGCCCTGCCATCCACCAACATCTTTGTGACCTTGAGGTTGCGAATTGTTGGAGAGACCAACAACCGCAAACACCCTACCATAGTGGTACGTCTAGGATAATCCTATTGGTCAAAGATGATGGGCATGCACGACCATTTGAGCAGTTTCCGGGCCTCTGTCGCTAGTTCCACGACATTGAATTCCCCTGCCCACCGCTTGAGCTGGCAGTGAGGGGTGTGCAAAGATGCACCCCCGTCAATGCACAGGGCGTCAATGGCCTTTTGAAACTCCTGCTCACTGGTTTCCTCTTCATTTCCCCATCACTCTCATCATCACAAACTTCCTTCTCTCGACCTCTGGCGGGTTTTCCTTGGTTCCGAATGGGTTTGCTGGGGTGATTTACTTCATCGCCCCAACCCTTACCGCCAGTAACATTCTGACCCTTTCCTTGTCACGCTTCTCATACTCTGCTCTCTGTCTCTTGACGAGCTGCTCAACCTGATAGCACTCTTGAAGGCCGTGGACTTTGGTCCAATGAATCTTGCAGTACAGCCCATCACCTTTCCCAGCTTTCGCGGCAGCCGCGGCCTCCCGACAGTCAGTGCACACAACAGCTTCCTTGCCGGCGGCCTCAGCTTTGGCCTTATTGCCAGTACTAGGTGTACTCAATCCTTCAGCAATCATCACTACCTTATCCTTCCGCTTCTTACTGCGCTTCTTGCTCTTCTTCTGACTGGTTGATTCATCATCCTCCTCTGAATCAACATTGGTGTAATCTTCCTCTCCGGACAACTTCCTTCCCTCCTCCATTCGAGCACACTTATCCACCAAGGTGTAGACCTCCTTCACAGTCTTGGGCAACTACACATTCATCTTGGAACGAATCCGACAGTTGTGCACATTGGACTGGAAGGCAGCTATCACAGCTGTTGGATGGATATTTGGGATGTTCCTATGAACTTTGCTGAATCTCTATAAATACTTACGGAGGGTTTCTCCTTCCTTCTGTTGGAGAAGCTACAGGTCGCTGGGTCAGCCTGGCTCTTGATGGACACCGGTGAAGGCGCCAATTAATTCATGGCACAGGTCAGCCCACGATGAAATGGAGTTCTCTGGCAGGTGCATCAGCCAAGACCTCACATTGGACTTGAGAGCCAAAGGGAAGTAGTTGGCGAACACCTTCTCATCTCTTCCCCTGGTAGCCTGAACAGTGATGGTGTAGATGCTTAGGAACTCTTCTGGGTTCGGCCTCCCATCGTACTTCTTAGGTATCTCTGGCTTGAATGTGCGAACGGACGACCAACGGACTTGCCGCAACTCACGAGTAAATGTAGGGCACCCAACCTCGAAAGGTAGGCACCTGCCAGTATCGAGCGCAGGCTCGTTGATGTCGGGGCTGTCGCACCCATCAGTCCGGCGAGGGTCGCCACGGCGTTGCTCAACGACGATACGCATATCTCCCCTCCGCCTATCCTCCGGGGCTTGCAGTCAGCTTGGACATGCTCAAGGGTCAGAACAGGCCATCAAGACATCATCAGGATCTTGGTTCAGCTGCGCTCGCGCTGGCTGCCGTGGTGGGGACTGCACCATGGGGGTGGCCCCTTCCATGAGACCAGAGCCTTTGTCGTTGCTCGGGGAGGCCGTGGCGGGCCAACTCTCCATGAGCCACCAGCTTCGGCATAACCGAGCAGACTTTGGATGGTGGCACGCCATTCGTCCATCTGCTCGGTCGCTGGTGGTAACCTCAGCAGCAGCTGGGCCCGCGCCATGGCCTCCGAGGCTGTGCTTGGCATGAGTGATGATGAAGTAGATCGCACCGTCGCTCGGCTCCTGACGGTGCCAGCGGCGGTAGCACCGCGCCCCCACTGTTGTGGAGAGGCTACCTGGATAGCATGGGGGTGCGGTGAAGGCGCTCGAAGGCCAGCGGCTCCGTCGGGTGCATCAACTTGGCCGACCCGTCCCGGGGGAGGCACGCGCACTGCGGTCGCTCCCATGGTGGGTGCGGCCGGAGGGCGGTGATTCACCCTGGACCGAGTGCCATTGCTGCGGTTGTGCCCATCGGTGGGAGGAGGGGGCGTGGACGGAGTAACCCCCTCACCTGTACCTTGTGGAGCATGGCCGCCGAGGCATTACTGGTGCTGCTCTCCTCCGACGTCTACCACTCCTGGGTCGGCCACGGGGGAAGTGGTGACTGTGCCGCCTGCTCCGACCACATCCCCAGCAGCGTCCAAGTCCTCGCTTGCTTCCACATCCCCCTCAGCATTAGAGGCTGCGAGCGGCGGAGCCCTCGAGGTGGATGGATGAGCCAATGCACTGGCTTTATTCGTGGGCGCCATGGTCGATGGCGCTATCGAAGGCGAAGACGGTGATGAAGATGATGCGCTGTACACACCTTCAGGTTCGCGCAAGCATTCCCCCTACTTGGCGTGCCAAAGATTTCATGGGAAACCACGGCCACCTATGGGGCAAGAAGGGCCCCTTGCTGGTTCGGCAGGGGGAGGTCGTGTTGCACAAAGAGCAGACCGGTGTGGGGCAGCGCGGCGGAGATCACACATGCAATTTTACCCAGGTTCGGGCTATTGTGAGGCGTAAAACCCTACTCCTGCTTTGGTGGATTGATGGTGGAAGACAGGTGGTGGAGTCTAGTACACTTTCCCGGTAGGGGCGGCAGTGGCTACGCGCGTATGGGGTGCGAGTTGTCCAACATTCTAACCCTTTCTACGGTTGCCATGGGCCTCCTTTTATAGATAAGGGGTTACCACAATGGCAAAGTCATTTAGCACTGATAAGATAGCAAACTGTCGGGTGGTAGGTGTGACATATGCCAACGGGTGGCTTATCATTGTGGGAGCCAGTAAGACGTCGCCGGTGCCTGGAAACGGGATGAGGCGAAGACATGCACGCCAGTGGATCTTACCCAGCTTCGGGGCTCTCCGTGGAGATAACACCCCTACTGCTGCTCTGTGGGGTCTCCGCATGGTCACTAGATGAACAAGTAGCTACACGGTGCTCCTTGAGCTGTTTGGCGAGAGGAGGAAGAAGGGCACGGCTTGCTCTCTTCTCCTCCCTATGTGGTGTGTAAGACTAGCAGGGATTGATCTCCCTTTGCATGGATGCCCCGGGGGGTTTATATAGGCCTACCCCCCGAGGGTACAATGCTAATCCGGCTGGGCGCGGGGCCCAGCCGTCTGTGTCTACGCTCTCCGGCTTCTGCGCCGGCTGCAGGGGCCCGCCGGCTAGTGGGTCCCGCCGGCTGCCGGCTCCTTGGTTGACAGGCAGGTCCCACCGTCAGGGCCCTGTCGGCGGCTGGTTACTGTTGCTCAATCTTGGTGACGAGGGCTTCGCCGAAGTGGGCGTGGCTACAGTGCCGCCGCCCGGTGGGCGATCACTGTAGCCCCACCGCATCTTGTCTCCTTAATGGGGCGTCCTTTTCGAGGGAGGTGGCAAGCCGGCTGTGGGGAGCCGGCTCCATCTTGGGCCGACTGGGGGAGGCCTGGCCGCCTTCGGGTGTCTCTCTGCCCGAAGGGGCCCACCGCCCGTGGGCCGCGCCGGCGGCCCGTCGTGGTTGTCATCAGGGTCATCATGGCAACAGTGCCGCGCCGGACGGGCCATGGCCACCCGTACGGCGCATTGTGCTAGGCGTGCTCCGGGATTCGGGGGTGGCAGGCTTCACTGTAGCCACGCCCTGCCACATCGCCGTTATGTGGATGCAGACTTCGAGGGTACGATCTTGACCGCTTTATGGGAGCCGGCTTCTTGGAGTTGGCCTTCTCGCGGCCGGCTTCCCGGAGCTGGCCCTCCCGCGGCTTCTCTTCATGAGGGCTGAAGTCGGGTCGCCTTCCGATAGCCGGCCTGGAGACAGCCGGCAAGGGGAAGGCGGCCCTGTGTCTTGGATTCTTGAGGGTCGAATCGGCTCGTAATTTTTTCAGAAGGGCCAGGGGGAGCCGGCTAGGCTACCCATGGTTATTTACTCCGACAGTAGTCCCCGAAGCTGATCGAGCTTCGAGGTTGACAAAAGGACGAGAAGCTAGGTCAACTTTGCTTGTGCGCGCCGTCTTTGCTTGTGCGCGCCGTCTTCAGAAAGCTCCATTTCTTGTAGGCGGCAACGTGGGTCACCCTGCGAGCTGACCCCGCGCCATTCCGCGGGCCACGTGGCGAGGAAGTCCTGCCAACGCACGCGCGTGACGAGACGCCGCCGCAGGCCCGGGCCTGCCACTCGCGGGCCTCGGTCCGAGCATGGATCTTCTGCGGCCCACATGGACCACTCGCCTTCCTGCGGCGGTTTTATTCTACCATCAAGGCACAATAATCGCGGGACGTGGGGGAGTGGGCGCAGTTGATCCCCACGTTCCCCCACGCCGCGCCTCCTCGGCTCCGCCACGCGGTCTATAAGTAGTAGGAGGAGGGGGAGCTGCAGAGGCTCGTGTGCTCTCCCTCACTCCGCCCCTTCTCGCCCTCCTTCTTCTTCTCTTCGCCGCAGCAACTCTTCGCAGCGCCGTTCCGCCGTCGCTTCGTCTTGCTCCCCGCCGCAGCAACCCTTTGCCGCGCCATTTCGCTATCGCTTCGTCTTGCTCCCTGCCGCATTGCTTCCATGGCGTTGTCGAGCTCATGGGATGGCTCCAACATCCACGAGGACCATGTCGAGTTCCTCCGCCGGACGCGGCGTCTGCCCGGCGAGAACCTTGTGTGGGTTCGTCAAGCGCCAGCGAGGGAGATTTTGCCAGCACCAGAGGAGGGCGAGCGGGTGATCTTCCGCTCGCACTGCCTGCGCGGCTTCGGCCTCCCAGCGAGCGGATTCCTTCGAGCCTTCCTCGAGTTCTACCACCTCCAGCCGCATCACCTCACGCCCAACGCGGTGATGCTGCTGTCGGCCTTCGTCACCCTGTGCGAGGGTTTTCTTGGAGTTCTCCCCACGCTCGAGCTCTGGGGGGAGTTCTTCCAAAGCAAGCTCGACACCGTCGTCGCGGGCGTGCCCACCCCCTGCGGAGCCTTCATTGCCATGAGGCGGGCGAGCGAGAACAATCCATTCCCGTCCATTCCGCTGATCCAGTCGGTGAAGCTTTGGCAGAAGTCTTATTTCTACGTGAAGAACGTCGCCCAGCAAGGCGAGTACGTCAACCTGCCGACTTACGTAGCCGGCCCGCCGGCTGGGAGGCAGCCTTCGTGGAGCTACCGGGCCAGGTCGCTGTCTCAGGCCGGGAACGCATCCGTCTCCCGGCTTCGGGTGATGATCCAGTCGGAGGGCCTGACCGGAGCCGACTTGGTGGCCGCCTTCATGGAGCGCCGGGTTCTTCCGCTCCAAGGCCGGCCTCACATGATCTGCCAAATGAGCGGCCGCTTCGACCCGTGCCGGCTGAGCACTAGGGAGATGCCTCACGCAGAGTTGTCTTACATGGTGAATTATATCTCCAACTGCAAGCTCGCCGAGGATTGGCAATACGGCAAGGAGCCGTATTCCCGCGCCAACCCTCCGCCTGCCGTAAGTTCTTTCTTCTTTTCTTCCTTTTTTGTAGCCGACCTCATGATAGCCGACTCTTGATCAATTGGTTTGCCTTTTGCAGAACCCTCTTCTCCCGCCGACAGCCGGGGCCGCGGGGCTAGAGCGCCAGCTCCTCCCCGACCGCATGGTGGACGACGCCGATGATCCGGACCTGGGAGCGGCCGCCATGGAAGACGCCATCATGGGGGAAGGCGACGAGGCCGGAGGCGTGGGACTCGGGGCCAGCTTCGAGGACTGGCCGGATGACGACGAGGTCGAAGTCGCCCCGCACTGCCAGCCGGCGCCCGATCATCAAGGCGCGGGCTCGTCTGCCGTGCCGGCTGCCCGTGGCGGCACGCAGAAGCGCCGGGCCGCTCGACCTTCTTCGGCAGCCGGCCGAAAAAATCCAAGGCCTCCACGGCGGCGACCAAGCGGGATGAGGCTGCCACGAAGGCAGCCCGCTTCCGCAAGGCGGTGAAGCAGCCGCAGGCGATCTCTGCGTAAGTCGTCGAATGTCTTGCGTATATATGTTTTGTCTTCTTCGTCCGAAACTCTTCTAAACCTTTCTTTTCTTGCCGGACAGGGAGCCGCTTTCTCTCGAGCGAGGTCCTGGCGGCTCCGTAGTCGGGCCGACTGGAGGGTCCTCAAGCTCCCGCCGCGTGGATCCTCGCGTCGACCTTAAGGAGCCACGGAGCGGAACGCGCGGGAGGCGCGGGAGGAGCGGGAGGCGGCGGAGCGAAGGACCGCCCAGGCGACGAAGGAGCAGGCCGACGCGGCGGCCAAGGCCCGGGCGAAGGCGGCAGCCGCAGAGACGGAGGCGGAGGCCTCGCACAACCGGCCTCCGCTACTCGTTGTTCCCCTCCGTGCCGTGGCCCCCGACGTTCCTGTGCCCCCGTCGGAGGAGGTCAACCAAGGCCCGCCAGTGATGGAGAGGCGGGAGGACCCCGTGATCTTTTTGGAGGGGGCGTCGCAGACGGCACCGACTGGAGCGGGCCAAAGCGGCCAATCAGCTGCGGCGCCAGAGCAGCCGTCCAGGGGCGAGCTGGCGGCAGGGGCCGGCCTCGAGGTGTAGCCGGCATTGCGCCGGCGCATAGGGGGTGGCGCCTCCGCGCCGGAACCGCACCGAGCAGCGGGCGCCAGCCAGACGGCGGAGGCCCTGGAGGCGGCCAGCGTCAGCACGTCCGAGTGGACTCCCAGCGGGGGGACGGGCGAGCTGAACGCGGCGGCCCAGGAGGTCCGGAACCGGCTTCAAGCTCAGGCCGCCTCGCTGCAGCGATACACTCAAGAGTTTCTCTTGACGCGGGCCGTCATTCGGGTGAGTCTTCTGTCCTTGGTTATTTTGCTCTTTCAATTTCTTCCGTGGGGGCGCGTCAGCGCACCCACTGGGTGTAGTCCCCGAGTTCCGAGCCGGCTGCTGCGCAGGCGGCTTGGAACTTACTAGGTTCTGACAACTTAACTTATCCTTGACTCCTGTATAATCTTCCAGGAGTATCATAACCTCCATGCAGCCGCCTTCAACTCCCAGGCTCAGGAGCTGGGCCGGAGAACTGAGGACCTGACCAGCAGCCGGAGTGCGTGTTTGTCTCGTTCATCTCCTGTGGGGGCGCGTCAGCGCACCCACTAGGTGTAGTCCCCGAGATTCGGGCCAACTGCTGAGTAGCCGGGTCGGATCTTCCTTGACGACTTCCCCTTATTAATTTTTCCTTTGTCTTCGTGCTTGCAAGAGCCAATGCCGACTTGAGGGAGCAGCTCAGTGGGGCCCAGGCCGCCCTTCGCGCCAAGGAAGCCGAGTACAGCGCCTTGGTCCTGGAGCGTGACCGCCTGGTCAAGAAGTTGGCCGACCAGGAGGAGAGCCACAAGGCGGCCCTGAAGAGGCACAGGACAACGAGGACGCCCTGAAGGCCGAGTTCGAGACTGAAGTGACGGGCTGGGCTGAAGCTAAGCAGGCACTGAGCGAGGGCTTTAGCCGTATCGAGGATCTGATCGACAGTAAGCCGCCTTCTTCACTCCCTGCTTGCGCTTTGATCCCTGATTTGTGTTCTGACTTGTGCTGCTTTTTGTTCTCTGTGCAGACTACTTTCCCGTCTACTCCGTCTTCGCCACCCAATCCATCGAGGCCCATCGCGAGGCACGCCAGCAGGCGGGGGCTGAAATCGCGCCGGACACGAGCCGGACGCTTGAGGAGCAGCTCTTGGCGGTCCAAGCCCGGTTGCAGCCGGCTCACCGTATGCTCCACCGCCTCCAGCGTGCCGGGGCACAGGTGTTGGCCACCCTCTGGCCAAGCGAGACGATTCCCCGCACCCCGAGTCGGACTGCCGACTGGCTGGAGGTGGCGGTTGGCCGCTTCGTGGCCTGGAAGGCGTCGGCAGCCCGGCTTGGAGCTGGGCGGGCGCTGGAGTTCGTCCGAGCCTGGTATCCGGGGCTGAACCTGGACCAGCTGCGCACCTGGCGGCTGGAGGCCGACGAAGAGTTGGAGGAGGTGGCCGGCTATCGCTCAGCGTGCTTCGACGATCGCCGAGTGTACTGACATCACCGTCTTCGCTCCTGAGATCAATGACGACGGTGTTGCCCAGCCGGAGGAGTGGTTCGGGCTGGACCCGGCAGCGGGTGAAGACTCGGCAGAGGAGATCGCCTCCAGTGATGAAGGAGAAGACGACGAAGGAGAGGAAGGCGAAGACGTTGAGCCGACTGGTGAAGCGGGCAGCCAACCTCAGCCTGATCGTGCCTCCGGCAACAAGGCGCGTGCTAGCGCGCCCTCTGCGGGAGGCGGTGAACATGCCGAGGTTCGCCAGCCGGCCACTCCTCCAGCCGGCACTGTCGTCTCCACCGACCTGCCCGACTTGCCAGTCGCTCCCTTGGCTTAGTGTGCCGTCCTTGTTTTTTCCTGCTTGTTGCCTTTTGAACAATTTTATTAAACTTGCGCAGTTCCACCCACTGGGGGTGTATTCAAACTATGTTGAATGCTGGCCTTTTGAAGGTCTTTTATGTAAATATTATTGCGTGTTTGGTTTCCATTCATGTATGCTTTTTATCCTTAGGCTGTTTCCTTTGCCGCCTTCCCCTTCTGGGAAGGCAAGTACTCGAGCTTTCTTAGATTGGAGCGAGGTGAATGGAAGCCGGCCGGCCGGCTACTCTGGTAGCCGGTCGGCGGTGGGAGAAAAACCGGCTTTTGTTATATTAGTTCGTTAGTCCCTAGCCATTTTTCGTGTGGGCACCCGTTCCTGCCCTTAACTCTTGCCAGCCGGACAGCCGGTTCTTCGAACTGCGACTTTTGGCAAGAGAAGGCTTGGGAGCCGGCACACTACTTGTCTGACTGCGGGTAGGACTTCTAATATAACTCCAGGCGGCCAGTCCCCGGGCCGACTAGTCGAACCCGGTGCCGGACGGAAAAAGTGAATGCAATGACAAGGCCATAAGCATGATACTTTTCATTCATAGACAAAAGATGGCAGTCCCTGAGCTCTCCTTGGGGGGCCTATTGTCTCGTACTTAGTACAAAAGTTAGCGTGATACATACTGCATTTCAACTGTAAAACCTTCGGAGGAGGTTGGCGTTCCATGGTCGTTCCGACTCCTTGCCGGAGTCATCTCTCTTTCGTGCCTTCGGCTTTTGCGCGTCGATCAGGTAGTAGGAGTCGTTGCCTAAGGCTCTGCTGATGACGAAGGGGCCCTCCCAAGGGGCCGAGAGCTTGTGCTGGCCGGCTGTTCGCTGGATCAGCCGGAGCATAAGATCGCCCTCTTGGAAGGATCTTGGCTTGACCTTCCGGCTGTGGTAGCGGCGCAGGCCCTGCTGATAGATGGCGGACCGGCTGAGGGCTAACAGCCGGCCTTCTTCCAGCAGGTCGACGCCGTCTTCTCATGCTTCCTTGGCCTCGGCTTCCGTGTACATGGTTACCCGAGGCGAGTCGAACTCGATGTCAGTTGGGATGACCGCCTTGGCACCATATACAAGGAAGAAAGGAGTGAAGTCAGTTGACTTGTTTGGTGTAGTGTGCAGACTCCAGAGGACAGCCGGCAGCTCATCGAGCCAACAGCCGGCTGAACGCTCCAGTGGTACGATCAGTCGGGGCTTGATGCCGAAAAGGATGAGGCCGTTGGCTCGCTCGACCTAGCCGTTTGACTGCGGGTGGGCAACGGACGCTAGGTCCAACTGGATGCCTTGCGTCGCGCAGAAACGTGCCAAGGCTCCCTTGGCGAAATTCGTGCCATTGTCGGTGATGATGCTGTGTGGCACGCCGTACCGAGTTGCTATATCTGCGATAAATGTCACGGCAATCAGCCCATTCAGCTTCTTGATCGGCTTTGCCTCAATCCATTTGGTGAATTTTTCCATGGTGACAAGAAGACGTGTCATGCCGCCGCGCGCCGTCTTGAATGGGCCCACCATGTCCAGTCCCCAAACGGCGAAGGGCCAAGTGAGGGGAATGGTCTTGAGTGCTGAAGCCGGCATGTGTTGCTTGGAGCTGAAGAGTTGGCACCCTTTGCAATGTTTAACTAACTCCTTGGCGTCATCCAAAGCAGTCGGCCAAAAGAAACCATGGCGGAAGGCTTTGGCGATGAGTGATCTTGAGGCCGCATGGTGGCCGCATTCTCCTTGGTGGATGTCTCTGAGGATTGCAATGCCCTTCTCTTGCTCGACGCATCGCTAGAGGACTCTAGTGACACTGCGCTTGACGAGTTCTCTGTTGATGATTGTGTATGCTCCGGCTCGGCGTTGGACTTGTCTTGCCTCTACTTCGTCAGCCGGCAGATCTTGGTTTATTAGGAAGTTGAATATGGATTGAGCCCATGACGGAGCTGCGACTTCTTCTATTGCCAAAACGGCTATTGCGACCAGGGCGGGCGGGCTGGGTGGTGAAATGCTGGAGTCGGCCACCGCCTGCTATGTTGGTGTAGTCTCCGGGCCGACTACCACAGTCCCCGAGCCGGGTGAGGCAGTCCCCGGGTCGGGCGTAACTACGGAAGTCCCCGAGCCGCCTGCTGATACCCCCTGGCCGACTATCGAAGTCCCCAGGTCACCTGCTTGGTTCTTCGAGCCGGCTGCGTCGGGGTCAGGTGGCACGAAGATGGAATCGGACTCTGGAGACGGCTTGATAGACGGCTTGAGGAGGTGTTGTAGAGAGACACCGGTTGGTATTGCTTGCCGAGTGGAGCCTATTCGAGCCAGGGCATCAGCTGGCTCATTGTCGGCTCGTGGTACGTGGAGGAACTCGCATCCTTCAAAATACCCACTGATCTGCTGAACGAGGAAGCGGTAGCTTGCCATATTTGCGTCCTTGGCATCCCAGTCGCCGGATGATTGCTGGACCACCAAGTCCGAGTCGCCATAACATAGGATCCGGCGAATGCCGAGTTCTTTGGCAAGCCGGAGCCCGTGTATGAGCGCCTCGTACTCGACCACGTTGTTGGAGGCGGCAAAGTGAATTTGCAACGTGTATCTGAGCTTGTCGCCTTTGGGAGAGGTGAGGATGATGCCGGCTCCCAAGCCGGTGCGCATCTTGGACACATCGAAGTGCATGCGCCAATGAGTGGAGTCGGGAGCCGGCGGTAGGTACTGGGTCTTGGCCTAGTCGACGAGGAAGTCGCCCAATGCTTGGGACTTGATGGCGGTGCGAGGCTGTTAGAATATCGTATAGGGGGCCAGCTCGATGGCCCATTTCGCCACCCGGCCGAATGCATCCCGGCTGCCTATGATCTTGGCCAGCGGGGCGGTGCATACAACCGTGATGGGATGCTCTTGGAAGTAGGGCTTCAGCTTCTTGGCGGCGAAGTACACGCCGTAGCACATCTTCTGGTAGTGCGGGTAGTTCTGCTTCGAGGTAGACAGCACCTCGCTCAAATAGTACACCGGCCTCTGGACCGGCTGGGCTCGGCCTTCTTCTGGGCATTGGACTACGATGACGGTGCTAACCACCCGGCTGGTTGCGGCAATGTAGAGGAGCATGGGCTCTTTCTCAGTCGGCGCCGCCAGGACAGGCGGCGTGGCCAGCATCTTCTTCAGCTCGTGAAAAGCTTGATCGGCTTGGTCATTCCACTCGAAGTGGTTGGTCTTCTTCATGAGGTGGTAGAGGGGAAGTGCTTTCTCTCCGAGCCGGCTGATGAAGCGGTTCAGGGAGGCCAAGCATCCAGTAAAATTCTGGACGTCTCGAAGTTTGGTGGGAATCGCCATTCTCTCAATGGCCTTGATCTTTACTGGGTTGCATTCGATGCCGCGTTCGGAGACCAGGAAGCCTAGGAGCTGGCCGGCTGGCACTCCGAACACGCATTTCTCGGGGTTAAGCTTGATTTGGAACCGGCGTAGGTTCTCAAATGTTTCCTTGAGGTCTTCCAGCAAGGTGCCGCACTTCTCCGTCTTCACCACAATGTCGTCTATGTAGACGTGGGCATTTCTGCCAAGTTGCTTGAGGAGGCACTTCTGCATGCAACGCTGAAAAGTGGCACCGGCATTTCTCAAGCCGAATGTCATAGTCAGGTAGCAGAAGGCTCCGAATGGCGTGATGAAGGCGGTCTTCAGGCGGTCTGCCGGATCTAACTTTATCTGGTGATACCCTGAGTAAGCATCCAAGAAACTCAACAGCTCGCATCCGGCCGTGGAGTCTATCACTTGGTCAATCCTTGGCAGGGCAAAGGGATCTTTGGGGCAGGCCTTGTTGAGGCTCGTGTAGTCTATACACATGCGCCACTTGTTGTTCTTCTTTAGCACGAGGACCGGGTTGGCGAGCCACTCTGGAAAGAAAACTTCCATAATGAAGCCGGCTGCCAGAAGCCGGGCTATCTCCTCTCCCACAATCCTGCGTTTCTCCTCCGATAGTCAGCGGAGGGGTTGTTTGAATGGCTTTGCGTCTTCTCGGACGTGTAGTTTGTGCTCGGTGAATTCTTTCGGAACACCCGGCATGTCCTTGGGGGACCATGCAAAGATGTCCCGATTCTCATGGAGGAAATCGGCGAGCTCGCCTTCCTATTTGCTGTTTAGGTTTGCCCCGATGACGGCAAACCTCTCTGGGTGCTCGGGGTCAAGAGGTATCTTCTTCGTCTCCTTGGCCGGCAGGAAAGATCCTTGAGCATCATGCTCCTTGGGATCGGGGGACAAGGCCGACTGCTTGCCGGCCATGGCCACGACTCGGTCCAACATCTTCTTTTCTTCGACAATCACAAGGGACTCGGCCAGCCGGCTGCTGGCTGCTGCGCACTCAGAGGACTTCTTGTAATCGCCGGCTATGGTGATGTTGCCTTTGGTGCTCGGTATCTTCATCTTGAGGTATGCATAGTGGGGAACTACCATGAACCTGGCCAAGGCAGGTCGGCCAAGAAATGCATGGCAGGGGCTCTCCAGGTCCACCACTTCAAACCAGATCGCTTCCCGGCGGAAATGCTCCTTGTCCCCCAAAAGTACATCAATCTTGATCTTGCCAATGGGGGCGCAGGACAGGCCGGGTACGATGCCATGGAACACAGTCCGAGTAGGCATGAGTTGCTTTGTCTTGACACTCAGCTTCTCCATGGTGTCACGGTACAGGATGTTGATGCTGCTCCTGCCGTCTATCAGCACGCGGGAGAAACGGGCAGTGCGTCTATCCGTTGCAAGGGTGGCATCCAAAACCAACGCATAAGAGCCGGGAGACGGCATCAGCTCTGGGTGGTCAGTCCGGCTCCAGCTGATAGGTTTTTCTGACCAGTGCATGTGCTCGGCGGGGTTGGCAGCAACCATGCTGACTTCTTGGTTCTCTCGGCGTTTGCTGCGCCGATCTTTGGGCTGGCTGGTAAAGATGACATAGGCGGCATGCTCGTCAGGGAACTCATCGTGCACGGCTCCGACTGCGGGCCGAGCGGCCAGCGGCTGTGGAGCCGGAGGCGGCGGACCGGCAGGCGAAGGCGGTGCGAGCCCTTCGCCTTTAGAGATTCAGGTGAGCCAGTGGCACTTCCGGGTCATGTGGTTGGACGGCTTCGCGCCGCTGTGGAACTTGCACGGGGCATCGAGAGTCTGCTCGTAGGAGAAGGCCGGCTGCCAAGCCGTCTTGCCGCCCCTCTGCTTCTTGGGTGCGGGCCGCGCTTTGGGCTGCTCGTCTTCGACTGTGGCCACCTGCCGACTGGTGGAGGGCGGCACCGGGCCCTTGCGCTTGTGGTCGTTCTGGTGTGGGCGTCGGCCGGAGTCCCTAGCCGGCGTCTTGGGCGCCGGGTTGAGTACCTTTCCGAACGCGTCTACCCGGAGTTCGGTCTTCATCGAGGAGTCGGCGGTGGCGTACTTGTCCGCTATGATCAGAAGCTCATCGAGGGTAGTCGGCTCGTCACAGAGGAGCTTGTGCTTGAGGAGGGTGCCTTCTCGGCACCCGACAGTGAAGTATTCTATGGCTTGCACCTCGTGCACCCCTTCGCAAGAGTTGCAGAGCTCGGCCCAACGCGTGAGGTAGTCGCGAGTGGACTCGGCGGGGCCTTGTACGCACAACGAGAGCTGTCTGGGCTTGGGAGCCCGCTTGTAGGTGCTGGTGAAGTTGCGGACGAAGGCTTCTGTGAAGTCTAGCCAGCTGTTGATGCTGTATGGCTTGAGGCTGTTGAGCCAGGTCCGCGACATGCCCTGCAGCATGAGGGGCACGTACTTCACGGCAACGCGCCTGTTGCCGTTGGCTATGCTAACCGCCGTGGAGTAGTCGATCAACCAATCTTCCGGCTTCACGGAGCCGTTGTACTTGGGCGTGTCTCTTGGGAGAGAGAACCCTTTGGGGAAAGGTTCGTCGCGGATGCGGGGGCCGAAGAAAGGCGGGCCGTCATCGTCTTCTTCTTCCAGCGCCAGGGATCGCGCCAGGCGGTCGATCCGATGGCGGGCGTCGTTCTCGCCGACTCCTTCGCGGAGACCTAGCCGGCCGCTGAGAGTCGGATGCGCGACAGGCGGCGGGGTGGGATATCTCTCTCCACGGGGCCGGGGAGGAGGCGGGTTGCCCCGCCACTCCACGGCCCGGGGGTGGCCTTCTCCGTCTCGTTCAATGGAGATTCGGGTCCGGCTTCGGCTGGCAGCCGGCTCTTTCTCGCGCCGCGCGCGGGTTTTACCCGTAGTCGGCGTCCGGGACGTCGCGCCGTGATCTCGGCGCGGGGGAGGGCTTTCCGCGCGGGCGTCGGCTTCGTGCCGCTCCGCGGCTGCATCGATCAGCTGCTGGATGCGTCGGGTCATGTGGGGGAGTTCTTCGGCCCCTAGTCCATCTAGCTCGTCTACGGCCGCCTGGGTGGCGCGCAGGTTCTCGAGTGGAGTAGCGTAGACTGGGCGGTCGACTCCTAGCGTATCGGCGACGACAGTGCCGCGCTGTCTGACAACGCCGGCCCGGCTAGGCCCGCCTGGGGGCGGCGTGCCAAAGGCGGCGCGGTCGGCCTCGCGTCAGTGGGCCTCAGCAAGGCGTCTCATGGAAACCAACTTCCGGCCCTCCGCGAGGAGGGCAAGGCGGCGAGCTTCCAGTGCTTCAGCGTCGGCATCAGCCGGGAGGGGGATGGACAAGTCGTGGATCGCCACATGCAGGGCGTCGTGGGCGCTTTCGTCGGAAGCGCCGCCGTGGCCGATGGCCATCACCTCGGTGGTGACAGCGTTGCAGCCATCGGCCCGGGGAAGCGGGTCATTGTAGATCGCGACGTCGGTGGGGAAAGTGTCGAGTGAGGCCGTGTCGGAGTCGACATGCATCGGATCGGTGGAGCCAACCGACTCCAAGTCCATGGCAGGCTCGCCGGAGACGTGGAGCCGGCCGAGGAGGTTGACGAGGTGGTCGGTGCCCACGTCGGAGGAGAGCTCGTCGGAGATGAGGGTATGGTCAAGGAGATCGGCGAGGCTGCTCGCCGCACAGATGTGGGTGACGCCTTGTAGCGCGTCGTGGCAAGCGCCATCGGGCGTGCCGGGCTGGCTACGCTCGCGGGGGAGGAAGAGGGTTCCCGTCCAGAATAGGTCTCCGGACGACGGAGCACCTGGCCCCACGGTGGGCGCCAAATGTCGGGTGGTAGGTGTGACATATGCCAACGGGTGGCTTATCATTGTGGGAGCCAGTAAGACGTCGCCGGTGCCTGGAAACGGGATGAGGCGAAGACATGCACGCCGGCGAATCTTACCCAGCTTCGGGGCTCTCCGTGGAGATAACACCCCTACTGCTGCTCTGCGGGGTCTCCGCATGGTCACTAGATGAACAATTAGCTACACGGTGCTCCTAGAGCTGTTTGGCGAGAGGAGGAAGAAGGGCACGGCTTGCTCTCTTCTCCTCCCTATGTGATGTCTAAGACTAGTAGGGATTGATCTCCCTTTGCATGGATGCCCCGGGGGGTTTATATAGGCCTACCCCCCGGGGTACAATGGTAATCCGGCTGGGCGCGGGGCCCAGCCATCTATGTCTACGCTCTCCGGCTTCTGCGCCGGCTGCTGGGGCCCGCCGGCTAGTGGGTCCCGCCGGCTGCCGGCTCCTTGGTCGACAGGCAGGCCCCACCGTCAGGGCCCTATCGGCGGCTGGTTACTGTTGCTCAATCTTGGTGACGAGGGCTTCGCCGAAGTGGGCGTGGCTACAGTGCCGCCGCCCGGTGGGCGATCACTGTAGCCCCACCGCGTCTTGTCTCCTTAATGGGGCGTCCTTTTCGAGGGAGGTGGCAAGCCGGCTGTGGGGAGCCGGCTCCATCTTGGGCCGACTGGGGGAGGCCTGGCCGCCTTCGGGTGTCTCTCTGCCCGAAGGGGCCCACCGCCCGTGGGCCGCGCCGGCGGCCCGTCGTGGTTGTCATCTGCGTCATCGTGGCAACAGTGCCGCGCCGGACGGGCCATGGCCACCCGTACGGGCACTGTGCCAGGCGTGCTCCAGGATTCGGGGGTGGCAGGCTTCACTGTAGCCACGCCCTGTCACATCGCCGTTATGTGGATGCAGACTTCGAGGGTACGATCTTGACCGCTTTATGGGAGTCAGCTTCTTGGAGTCGGCCTTCTCGCGGCCGGCTTCTCGGAGCTGGCCCTCCCGCGGCTTCTCTTCATGAGGGCTGAAGTCGGGTCGCCTTCCGATAGCCGGCCTGGAGACAGCCGGCAAGGGGAAGGCGGCCCCGTGTCTTGGATTCTTGAGGGCCGAATCAGCTCGTAATTTTTTCAGAAGGGCCAGGGGGAGCCGGCTAGGCTACCCATGGTTATTTACTCCGACACAAACCGTGCTATCATACAAAACTCTGCAGGTTGACAGGGCGCATTAAATGTGCCGCTCAATGTCAGGTCATTGGTGCCCGGCAAGCCTTGCCGGGCTATCTTGCCAGCTCCACGCCTGCTTGCTTGACACGTTGCATGACGTGTGTCATCCGTAGGTATCTCCTGTAGAAAGAGGTCGCCATGTGGCGAATGGCTGCCACTTAGTCACTTTACGGCTTGACAACACACTCATTGACGACGTGGGTCGTGGTGGAGTGGTTGGGAGAGGTGGTTTTGCCTCCGCGAGTCCAGGCAGGCCCTGCCGGGACGCCTTGGACCTCTTCTTCCGGGGGTGGCCCTGTCCTTGGCGAGCTCGCCAGCCCGGCAAGGGAGACTTTTCTCCTGGGGGTGCCTAGCTTCTCTGGCTTGATCTTGATCCTCTTGATCTGCATGTTGGTTCTTCGAAGTTTTTGGTTCCTTGTACTCTAAATTGGGTTGGAGCCTTGATCTTGTCCCCGTGCCTGCACACAGTCTAGGCAAGAGACACAGGGTTTGTTGCACCGACATGATACGTCTCGAACATATCTACTTTTTCTCACGCTTTTCCTCTTGTTTTGGACTCTAATTTGTATGATTTGAATGAAACTAACCCTGGACTGACGTTGTTTTCAGCAGAACTACCATGGTGTTGTTTTTGTGCAGAAATAAAAGTTCTCGGAATGGAATGAAACTTTGCAAGGATTTTTTATATCAATAATAAGAATTTCTGAAGGCAAGACCCACCAGAGAGGGGCCCCTGGGTGGGCACATCCCACCAGGGCACTCCCCCTCTCCTGGCGCGCCTAGGTGGGTTGTACCCACCTGGTGGCCCCACTGGCCCCCCCCGGTACTATAAATTCACATATTTCCAGAAAAAATCAGGGAGAAAGAATTATCGCGATCCACGAGACGGAGCCGCCGCCAAGCTCTGTTCTTCCTTGGGAGGGCAGATCTGGAGTCCGTTTGGGGCTCCGGAGAGGGGGATCTTCGTTCTTCATCATCACCAACCCATCTCCATCGCCAATTCCATGATGCTCCCCACCGGGAGTGAGTAATTCCTTCGTAGGCTCGCTGGTCGGTGAGGAGTTGGATGAGATTCATCATGTAATCGAGTTAGTTTTGTTAGGGCTTGATCCCTAGTATCCACTATGTTCTTAGATTGATGTTGCTAAGACTTTGCCATACTAAATGCTTGTCACTTTGGGCCCGGGTGCCATGATTTCAGATCTGAACTGTTTATGAATTCATCATTATATCCATGTTTTAGATCAGATCTTGCAAGTTATAGTCACCTACTACGGTTATGATCCGGCAACCCCGGAGTGACAACAACCGGGCCCACTCCCGGTGATGACCGTAGTTTGAGGAGTTCATGTATTCACTATATGTTAATGCTTTGTTCCGGTTCTCTATTAAAAGGAGGCCTTAATATCCCTTAGTTTCCAATGTGGACTCTGCTACCACGGGAGGGTAGGACAAAAGATGTCATGCAAGTTCTTTTAATAAATCACGTATGACTATTTACGAAATACACGCCTACATTATATTGATGAACTGGAGCTAGTGCCGTATCGCCCTAGGTTATAACTGACACATGATGAATATCATCCAACAAGTCACCGATCCAATGCCTACAAATTTATCCTTATTGATCTTGCTGCGTTACTATTGCTATCATGACTGTTACACTTGCTACCAATTACCGCTATCACTATTACTATTACCGTTGCTGCTGTCACTATTATCAAAACTATCAAACTACTTTGCTACTGATCACTTTGCTGCAGATAATTAATCTCCAGGTGTGTTTAAATTGACAACTCAGCTGCTAATACCTTCAAATATTCTTTGGCCCCCCTTGTGTCGAATCTATAAATTTGGGTTGAATACTCTACCCTCGAAAACTGTTGCGATCCCCTATACTTGTGGGTTATCAAGACCTTTTTCTGGCGCCATTGCCGGGGAGCATAGATATATTATTTGATTCACTTGGGATTATTATCATATTATCATTATGAAGAATCTAAAGGATCCAAAGACTAAGATATTTCCCTCAAGGACGAGGGGAGGTAAGGAACTGTCATCCAGTTCCACTTAGATTCACCTTCTGTTATGAATAAACTTGCAACACCACCACATGCTATTAATTCTGATATGTCGCAAGTTATTGATGATGCTACTTCTAATATGAATGATGCTAGTACCTTGCTTTATAATGATGATGTACCACTTGGTGAATTTCTTGATAAACAAATTGCTAGAGTTATACAACATGATGTTGTTGAATCCGATGATGAGCTTGAAACTAAATCTCCTGAGACACCTGCTAGAACTAGCCTTTCTAGATATGAATTGTCTAAGGTACCGGAAGGTTATGTTATGAGTGAAAAAGCAACTAGAGATATTCTTTCTTGCAATGATAGAGATGATCTAGAGAAATTACACAAGTATAAAGAAAAATCTCTGAATGCTAGACAGAGATGTGATTCTAAGTTTGCTACTTCACCTCTTTATTGATGATAAGGATTATGAATTCTTTGTCGACCCAGAGCTAATTACTCTGGTTGAATCTGACCCTTTCCATGGTTATGAAACTGAAACTGTTGTGGCACAACTTACTAAGTTGAATGACATAGCCACCCTTTTCACTCATGATGAGAAAACTCGCTATTACTTTATTCTCAAATTATTTCCTTTCTCATTAAAGGGTGATGCTAAAGCTTGGTACAATACTCTTTCTCCTGGTTGTGTGCGTAGTCCCCAGGATATGACTTATTACTTCTCTGAAAAATATTTTCCCGCTCATATGAAACAAGCTGCCTTACAGGAAATATTTAACTTTGTGCAAACTAAGAAGAGAGTCTCCCACAAGCTTGGGGGAGGCTTTGCCACTTACTTAATGCTTTGCCTGATCATCCTCTTAAGAAAAATGAAATACTTGATATCTTTTATAATGGACTAACCGACGCTTCTAGGGACTTCCTAGATAGTTGTGCTGGTTGTGTTTTCAGGGAACGAACTATTGCTCAAGATGAAGAAATACTGAATAACATATTGAAAAATTATGATGATTGGACTATTCCTGAACCACCGCCTAAACCCACTCCGAAGAAGAGTGGTATATTATATCTCAGTCTCGAAGATATGCAAGAGGCAAAGAAATCTATGAAGGAAAAAGGTATTAAACCTGAGGATGTTAAAAATTTACCTCCTGTTGAAGAAATACATGGACTTAATACACCACCAATGCCTAAGGTGGTAGAGGTAAATTCTCTTATGAAATTTTAATGATAATAATAATCCTCACAATATGCATCCTAGTCAATGCCTTTATGAGTTGGAAAACTACATTAGGAGACAAGATCACTTCAATGCAAATGTTATGAAACAATTGAAATAAAATTCTGATATGATTGCTCGCTTGAGTGAGTTGTTATTTAGAATATCAAATGATGTTAGAGGTGTTGTAAAACATGATTCTATGGTTCAAACTCAGTTAGAACAAGTTGCTAAATCTCAAAGAGAATTGATTGATGAAATGAATCATAATATGCATGACTTTGCTGTTAGAGTTGCAACTAGAGGAGGTAAAATGAGTCAGGAACCACTTTATCTTGAGGGACACCCTAAAAGAATTGAACAAGATTCACAAAGAGCTAACACTAGTGCACCTAGTCCTTCTAGAAAGAAAAAGGAAAAGAAAAATGATAGGACTTTGCACACTTCTAGTGAACCTGAAATAGAAAAACCTCATGATAATGAAAATGAAGTTTCTATCTCTGATGTTGAAACTCAATTTGGTAATGAACACTCACCTAATGATAATGAAAAGGATAATGATGAGGTTGATGAAGACTCTCAACCAACCAATGAAAAAGAACTAGATAATGATGTTGAGATAGAACCACTTGTTGATCTTGATAACCCACAAGCTAAAAATAAAAGATATGACAAAAGAGACTTCATTGCTAGAAAACATGGTAAATAAAGGGAACCATGGGTTCAAAAACCTATGCCTTTTCCACCTAAGTCAACTAAAAAGAATGATGATGAAGAATTTGAATGCTTTGCTGAAATGCTGAGGCCAGTCTTTTTGCATACTCGCTTGATTGATATCTCGAAAATGCCTCCTTATGCAAAGTATATGAAAGACATCATCACAAATAAGAGAAAAATACCGAAAGCTGAAATCTCCACTACGCTTGCTAATTATACTTTTAAAGATGGAGTACCCAAAAAACTTGGAGATCCAGGAATACCAACTATACCTTGCTCTATCAAAAAGAATTATGTGAAAACTGCCTTGTGTGATTTGGAGCTGGTGTTAGTGTTATGCCTTTCTCTTTATATAAAAGACCTGACTTGAATAAACTCACACCAACTAAAATATCTCTGCAAATGGCTAACAAATCAACTGCCATACCTATCGGTATCTGTGAGGATGTGCTCGTTGTTGTTGCTAATGTTACTCTTTTGACTGACTTTGTTATACTTGAGATGCCTGAGGACGACAACATGTCGATTATCCTTGGTAGACCCTTCTTGAATACTGCAGGGGCTGTTATTGATTGCAATAAAAGCAAGATCACTTTTCATATTAATGGCAATGAGCATACATTGCACTTTCGGAAGAAACAATTCCAAGTGAATGGTATTAATGGTATTGAGAAATCTCCGACAATCACTATTGGAAGTTTTCACATACCTCTACCTATTGTCAAAAAGAAATATGAAATGCTTATTGTTGGGAAAATGCATATTCCCATTGAGGTAACTTAGTGATTTTTGAAAGTTCTTCGGTTTCATGCTAATCGAAAGTGGTTGTTAATAAGACTTGATCAACGTTATTAATGGACCATTTTTGAACGGTATGAAGTTGATGAATTTGGTAAGCACTATTAATGGGAAAATGCATATTCTCTGTTTTTATTAGTTAAATAAAATAAAATGCCATGTTTTGCCTGTTTTCTGAATTTCTCGTGCAATAAAAAATGACCCAAAAATAAAAGTTCTTAGAATGCCCTGAAAATTTAACACGATTTTTTCTGAATATTTGAGAATTTTTGGTGCAATAAACATCAGAGGGAGGTGCACCAGGTGGGCACAACCCACCTGGGCGCGCCCTGGTGGGTTGTGGTCCCCACGTGGGCCCCCTCACTTACCTCTTCATACCACATCATCACTTACCTCGAGAAAAAAATTCCCATTGCTCTCTCTCTCTCTCTCTCTCTCTCTCTCGTGTTCTTCAGCTCAAACCTGCGGATTTCGATCTCTTTGCACGAAGCTCCATTTCTGAAACTGTTTCGGGGGATTGTTTCTTGGTATGTGACTCCATGATTTGTCCAATTAGTTTTTGTTTTTGTGGATTATACTTTGAATAATTAGCTACTTTTGGAGCTGTTGTAGATGTGCTTGCATGTTGAATTCTTAGTGTTCTAAGTTGTTTGAATGCTTCTTATGGCCCCTATGTATCCCTATGGGTAGTTGCTATCGATCTTACAAAGTTCTTTTGACAAATTTTTGTCACTCCAAAATTTTTATTTTTAGAAAATTGTACGCGGACATGAATATCTTCAGGAAGTTTGGATCTAAGAAGAACTCCAAGGGTGTTATTGGGGAGTCTTCTGACACTGATCTCCACCCCCGAAGGTTGGCGGAGGTATGGCCGTGCGAATGGCCGCACACCCCATTCCTGCAGGAGGCTGGAATTCTTGAGGAGTTCATGCAATACATTGCTAATGCCGGCCTCACCGACTTCATCGCAGATGAGTGTGACCAGCACCAAATTCTCACAAACATCTTTGTTCAGAGCTTTAATTTCTTGCCTAGAAATAATCATCCTGATGTGAGCTCTAATTTATATGCTGAAAACCATCAGATACCACTTACTCAGTTTTGTTACATAATATGCATGATCCCGTCTGATGGGAGCTTGGATGAGCCAAGGCCGGCTGGGTTTGAGGATTTTTATCGCACACCGACAGTGGATGATGAGAGAGGAGCGTCAGCCATCACTACCGCTGGCTTCACTTTTCCGCAATTCAGTATTTTGCATTATCTAGCAGGAAATGCATAGTAGGCAAGCAAGACTGTAGCATACTTTGTGCGCCAGACTTGAGCCTCCTTCACACCGCTCTCACTGGTGAAAGAAATTATAACCTTGGAGTGATTGTTGCACGCAGACTTCAGCACAATGCTAAAAGTGGCTGGTTCGATGGTGGAATTTATACAACACGCCTAGAATGGGGGCTGGGTGTCTCACCTTTGCCCTTTGATCCTATCCTACCCACTCGGTATTTAGATTTTGATGCCTTGAAAGATCATAAAATTCTCAAGGGAAGGGCTGATAACTTCACTTATAATTTGTTGTTTAACCAATCACATGTTGTGGACACATATTTGCATGTGCATGCTCTCTTTGATTATCACAACAAGGAAAGATATTTTGTCCTTGAGAGCAAGGCCCGAGCTCATAACGCAGCAGTGGTGGCGGCACGGCGTGCTGAGGCATCCGAACCACGAGCCTCTGTGAGCTACCACGCCAACTACTACCCTCCAGGTTACTGATCGACTACCAAGTTAGGCCAAAAGCCTAAGCTTGGGGAGTACATGTTCTCACCGACATTATATTCATGTTCACATATCATTCCATTTGTCAGTGCTCACACTTTTCCATTGTATCATCCATGCTTAGATTTATTTTCTTGCTTTCTTCTTGTGTGTTTGTTAAAACTTTAGAAAAACCAAAAAAATTAGTTGTAGTTAATTTACTTTCCATGCATGCTTAGTAGTAGTACTAAAATAAAATCCAAAAAGATTTCCATTTTCTTCTTTTTCTTGTTGGGAGCTTTCCCGTGTAAATAGTTTTTCTCGTTTTTGCTTTTCCCTTTTATTTTCTTGCTAAAGAAAACCAAAAACTTCAAAAATATTTCAGTGTGTTTCTCTGAAATTCTTTTCTTTTATTCGAGTTGTACCGAGGAGAAGACCACGATGAAAATGTTGAGTGGCTCTCATATAAATAACTATTGAACTAATAAAGAGCGCATTTTACCATGACTTCTCCAGTTGAATAAAATGTTTGTAGATTCCATCTTAGTCCATGGCACCCTTGCACTATTGTTATTTTCATATCATTCGGTCGTGCAAGTGAAAGGCAATAATGAAGACGTCCGATGAACTGGCCGTGGCAAAGAGAAACTGGTAAGAACTCGACTTGTCTTGTCTGTGTAAATATGTTTAATCTAGTGCCCATGATTCAGCCCATTATGATTAAACATGTTTGCAATGACAATTAGAGATTATAGTTTCTCATGCCATGCATAAGTAGCTGGGAGTTAATAATGATTTATCTTGGATAGCAACATAGCGTTAAAATGATTGTGATGTAGTATGATGATATGGTATCCTCATCTGAATGTTCAAATGGCTTGACTTGGTACATGTTCATGCATTTAGTTGAATCAAAACCAACATAGCCTCTATAATGTTTATGTTCATGGTGTTCATATCCTATTCATGATAGTGTCCAATGTTACTTACGCATAATGCATGGTTATGATCGTTGTTGCTCTCTAGCTGGCTGCTTCTCAATCTAAATTGCTAGCCTTCGCCTGTACTAAGTGGGGATTCTGCTTGTACATCAAAAACCTTAAACCCAAAGTTATTCCATATGAGTCCACCATACCTACCTATATGCGGTATTACCCTACCGTCCTAAGTAAATTTGCATGTGCCGCCTCTAAAAACTTCTAAAAATTATCCATTTTGTGTGCCTGGATCGTTCATGGAACGACAGGAGGTGGTCAATATCTTCCGTGCTAAGCGGGTTATTCTCAGGTCGAATGTTTATTCAATCGCCATCGCACGAGAAAATGGACGGTAATAGGGATGCCCAGTCCCAAACTGCAAAATACAAAAAGAGTTCATCTCTTAAATAATCAAACAAAAACGCCCAATGGAGTCAAAACCTTTACTTTTACCGCTTGGGAACCGCCACTAGTATGCTTAGCATGGAAGATGTTGATAACTAATGGTCGTGAAGTGAATAAGAAGGGTGCATGTCTAAAAATCTCATTTATCTCTGTTTTAAAAACTGAGCTCTGGCATCTCTGCAAATCACTGCTTCCCTCTGCGAAGGGACTTTCCATTTACTTTTATGTTGTGACATCACCTTCTAAAAAAACAAGCGCCAGAAACTGAATAGAGCACAGCTGTCATGATTTATGCATTGTGTGTAGCTAATGTTGGGTGCATCATGACTGGATCTTTTCTACCATGAATTACAATGTTTAGTCGTTGCTTGAACTTTGGAGGTGCTCTGCATTTATGTTTTGCGGTCTCAGAAAGGGCTAGCGAGATACCATTATTGTCATATTATATCATGGTTGTTTTGACAACGTGTTGTCGTTTGAGATATCTTATTATTGCTTGCTAGCTGATTATGTCATTGATATGATTCATTATAATCTTTAAGAGTTATTGTTGACATGGTTAGTTATAATGTTGGCTAAAAACTTGGGTGCTGTTTAAGCTTATTTATGCAAACAAGAGCAAAAGAGTTCGTAAAAGTTTTTCTTTCTCACTTTCAGTTTATCAACTGAATTGCTTGAGGACAAGCAAAGGTTTAAGCTTGGGGGATTTGATACGTCTCCAATGTATCTACTTTTTCTCACGCTTTTCCTCTTGTTTTGGACTCTAATTTGCATGATTTGAATGAAACTAACCCCGAACTGATGATTTTTTCCGTAGAACTACCATGGTGTTGTTTTTGTACAGAAATAGAAGTTCTCGGAATGGAACGAAACTTTTTGAGGATTTTTTATATCAATAATAAGAATTTCTGGAGCCAAGACCCACCAGAGAGGGGCCCCTAGGTGGGTACAACCCACCAGGGCGCGCCCCCCTCTCCTGGCGCCCCCCGCTGACGACCCCCATGATACTATAAATTCACATATTTCTAGAAAATATCAGGGAGAAAGAATTATCACGATCCATGAAACGGAGCCGCTGCCAAGCCCTGTTCTTCTTCGGGGGGAGATATGGAGTTCGTTTCGGCCTCCGGAGAGGGGGATCTTCGTTCTTCGTCATCACCAAGACATCTCCATTGCTAATTCCATGATGCTCCCCACCGGGAGTGAGTAATTCCTTCGCAGGCTCGCTGGTCGATGACGAGTTGGATGAGATTCATCATGTAATCGAGTTAATTTTGTTAGGGCTTGATCCCTAGTATCCACTATGTTCTTAGATTGATGTTGCTATGACTTTGCCATGCTTAATCCTTGTCACTTTGGGCCCGGGTGCCATGATTTCAGATCTGAACCGTTTATGAATTCATCATTATATCCATGTTTTAGATCCGATCTTGCAAGTTATAGTCACCTACTACGGTTATGATCCGGCAAACCCGGAGTGACAACAACTGGGCCCACTCCCCGTGATGACCGTAGTTTGAGGAGTTCATGTATTCACTATATGTTAATGCTTTGTTTCGATTCTCTATTAAAAGGAGGCCTTAATATCCCTTAGTTTCCAATATGGACCCCGCTGCCACGGGAGGGAAGGACAAAAGATGGCATGCAAGTTCTTTTAATAAAGCATGTATGACTATTTACGGAATACATGCCTACATTTTATCGATGAACTGGACCTAGTGCTGTATCGCCCTAGGTTATAACTATCACATGATGAATATCATCCAATAAGTCACTGATCCGATGCCTACGAATTTATCCTTATTGATCTTGTTGTGTTACTATTGCTATCATCAGTATTACACTTGCTACAAATTACTGCTATCACTATTACTGTTACCATTGCTGGTGTCACTATTATCAAAACTATCAAACTACTTTGCTACCGATCACTTTGCTGTAGATAATTAATCTCTAGGTGTGGTTGAATTGACAACTCAGCTGCTAATACCTTCAAAAATTCTTTGGCTCCCCTTGTGTCGAATCTATAAATTTTGGTTCAATACTCTACCCTCGAAAACTGTTGTGATCCCTATACTTGTGGGTTATCATGACACAGGGCATCCAAGACAACAAGAATTATTCAAGGTCGTGCCTGGTGAGCTTGAGAGGCCCTGGGGACGGCAAGTACCTTGTCGGAAAAGGGGGCAGGCTTCTCCTCGGCGACAAAAACATCGACGTCCCCTAGTAGCTTCCTGAAGCCGTCGGCAAGGTCGAAGTTCGGATGGCGGTAGGCAATATTGCTCAGGACCATGAATAGGGTGTTGCGGGAAAGCTTCCGGGATTCACTTGCAAAGCGATCAGCCCTTCCTCCTTTGTGGATCTTCAGTTTATCGATCAACTCGTTGAAGAAGACCCCTAGCTTGACGCTGGGGGGCTCGTGCCTGCTGGACGAGAAGATTAGCCCTTGCATGCCCATCGCTGCAATTTGGGCAGTGAGCCGCTCGGTGATTTCAATCAAAGACCTGCTTAGAGTGGTTCGCCAGCTTGTCCTCTGCCTCTTTCCGAAGGAGCCTTGCGGTATCCAGGTCCTTCATTAGCTGCAGTCGGATTTCGGGTTCCGGCAGACCCTTGAGGTTCGAACACTGGGGTGCGCACGGAGATTTCGCCTCCTACCTACCTGCGCCCCTCCGCCTTGCTAGGATCTAAACTACGGAAAGAACAACACAAGAGACACAGGGTTTATACTGGTTCGGGCCACCGTTGTGGTGTAACACCCTACTCCAGTGCGTGGTGTGGTGGATTGCCTCTTGGGCTGATGATGATGAACAATACAAGGAAGAATAGCCTCGCGAGGGTCTGTTCTTGGCTGCGGCGATGAACTGCTGGGAGGAGTTCAGTCACCTTTCTCTCTCTCTCTCTCTCTTTCTGATCGAAACCTCTCTCTAAAGAGCCTCCTTCCTCGAAAAAAACCCCCCTTTGCTCTGTGGGTGGCTGGTCCTATTTATAGAGGCCCTGGTCCTCTTCCCAAATATCAGGCGGGAAGGGAGCCAACAATGGCGGGCTAATTTGAAGGGGGACAGCTAGTATCAGCTATCCTGACAAAAGTAGTGTTCGCCTGCGCAAAACTCTGGTGATGATGCCGTCTTGGGCTCCACGGTGACCTCCGTCTCGTAGTCCTCATGGTCTTGGTCTCGTTGCACCGAAATGGCAACCTTTGCCTGGTGCCTCGGTACTCCGCGGCTGCGCTTGCCCCCTTTGCACCGAAGAGGAAAGGAGGACACTACGCGGGCTGGCACCCGCCTGGCACCTTCGGTCGTCATGGCTTGCGTCACGGGCACCTCGTGAGGTACCCCGCCTTGATCTCTCCGCCTCCTCGTGAGCCAGCCTGACAAGGCCGTGCCTGAGGAAGCTCCGCGTCGTCCGCCCCGTGAGGCTTGGCCCCTTGCGAGGGTCTTGGGTTTGTGTTGGTGAAGATGGGCCGCGCTAGGCCCCCCTTTGAGCCACGCCGCAGGCCGCAGGCAGGCAAGTCTGGGGACCCCCGTTCCCAGAACGCCGATAGTAGCCCCCGGGCCCAAGGCGCGCCCGGACTTGGCCATGCAGGGAGGCGGAAGGGCAAGAGCAAAGCGCCGTGGGCCCTAACAGCCTGCGGCCTTGGGCGCCGCATGGCGGTTGGTTGGATGTGGGCGCCCTAGCAACCGCGCAAGTTGATAAAGGAGCGGCATCCACCTAGGCTTTGCTTCTTGCTTTCCCCGGTTGCTGCTCAGATCCCCTTTCTTGCGCCTCTCCTTCCTCCAAAATTTCCAGATCCACTCCGACCATGTGACCTAGGAAGCCATGGCGCCTCGTCAGCCCTCGGCCGTAGCTTAGTACTCGTCTGCCCTGGAACCGCCGAACGTGTCGGAGGCGAGCCTTGCCCAGTTGCGCCGGATGGCGACGGCGTGGGGCATCAACGGGGCGAAGGTGTTTAAAGCCGGCTCCGCCACCCCTGAGGGTCAAGGGAGCACCTTCTATCCACTCTTCGTAAGTGCCATTGCTGCTGGCCTGGTGCCTCCCTTCTCCGAGTTCTTCTTCTCTGTCCTCCGCCACTATAAGCTACAAGCCCTGCATCTCCACCCCAACTCTGTCCTTCTCCTGGCAATCTTCGCCTATTACTGCGAGGCTCACGTAGGGGTGCAGCCCTCAGTGGCCTTGCTGCGCCACTACTTCTACCTCCGGACCTCTCGTGGTACTGCTTCCGCGTGCGCGAGCTTCGTCGCGTACGGTGGCGCCATTGCCATTTCGAACCCCGGGAAAAGGATTGAGGGCTTGAGGAGCAAGTGGGTCTTGGTGGATGCTGGGCGCATCCACCCTCGGCTGATCTTGCCCACGGAGCAGCCCACGAGCTCCAGTAATTGGGGTCGAGCGGAGCTCACGGACCCCCGCGCGAAGCTGATGTTGGAGAAGATGGACGCGGATCTGAGGTCGGCCAATATGGCGCCGGCGAAGCTGACCGGCGCGTCGCTGCTGAGGGAATTCCTGGAGCACCAGCTGGCTCCGCTTCGGCAGTACTCACTTCCGATGTGGAGGCCCCGTCCAAGCCCCACGGCCTTAGCCGACGGAGATCTGGCTGCTGTCCTCCAATCTCTGGTCGGGGGCGATGTGGCGAGGTTGGCGGGCGCTCCTACGCCCTTGTTCCTCCGCGATGACTGGGAGCAGGTAGTGGAGTCCATGCCCGTCTTCAACAGGGATGGGCCCGTGCCCATGGAAACTCCCGAGGAACCGGTGGACGTGCCCTCCGATGACTCCAGCGAAGAGGAGGAAGGAGGGGAGCGGGGAAAAGGGCCTGACTCCGGGGCGACTGACGGAGAGTCGAGGGCTCCCCTCCCCTGGCGCGGGTCCCGCGTTCTCCGCCTCTCTCCGAGCGATGACAACGAGGATGACGACGAGCAGGACGGCGGGAGCTCACCCCCGATCCCTAAGAAGGACAGGACCGGGCTGATCTCCCGCGGGTCTGCCCCGGCCCCGAGGCGGACCGCAGATGCACTTTCCGCCTCCAAGCTTCCCGAGGTTGACCCTTCCAGCCGGCTTTCAGGCTTCAAATTTGGCCGGAGGCCGCTTGAGCTCACTGGCGACGACCCGTAAGCATTCGATTCTTGTCTTTATTTCTTGCTCTGCTTCTGAGGCTTGACGTCCGCATTTCTTGGATAGGCTGGCGCCCGCAGCAAAGAAGCCGAAGGGGGCTCCTGAGGTTCCACCCGTGGCAGCGCCTCTGCCAGCGAAGGAGGGTGACCGTGATGCATAGGCTTCTCTTGCCCGGTCGTCCTCGCGAGGCCTGGCTGAGCCGGCTGGGGCGAGCTCAGGCCCCATGGCCCAAGTGGCTCCCAAGGTGCTCTTGCCTGTCGCCGCCACTACAGTTGTCGGGGAACGGCAGACCCCGCCTCAGGATGCTGTGGCCGCACTGCCGCCTTCTCCTCCTACTCCACCGGCTGCTGTCTCTCCGACTCCTTCTGCCGTTCTGGATCGTGCTGTTGCTGAGCTGGACCGACTGCGGCAGGATCTTCTTGGCGCCGACCCCCGCTTGGTGGCCGGGCGCTTGGAGCTGGCTTCAGGATGGGTTCGCTCCGATGCTTCGATTCGGGCGGCGCTGGTCCAGGCCTCGACGGCATGCGACGAGGAGAAGCAGGCCGTCCTTGAGGCGAAGGCTGCTCGTGACGCAGCCCTGGGGGAGGTGGTCGAAGTCCATGGGCGTTGCAAGGCACTGGAGGGCGAGCTGCAAGATTTGCGGGACCAGCTCGCGAACGAGGTCCGCCTTCGCCAAGAGCAGGAAGAAGGCGTGAAGGCTCGCAAGGCGGCTCTCAAGGAGAGGGAGGTCAAGCTCAAGAAACGCCGCGACCGCCTAGGCGCGCTGGAGCAGGAGTTGGGGGCGAGGAAGGCCAAGCTGGACGATGAGGCCCTGGTTCTTGCCGAAGACCGCGTGGCCTTCACGGAGATGGAGGCAAGGGCTCGCTCCTCACTGAGGACGCTTTACGACAGCGGCCTGAGAGCCCACTGGCTGGCACCGAGGACGGCCCCGCCAAGCTGCTTCCCTTCCTGGTTCACGCTCTTGAAGATGTCGCCCTTGGCCTTGGCCCCACGGCCGAGGCCGAGGCGCGTGTCCTGTCTTCTGCAGCACTGACGCGGGTCCTCACCCACATCTACCTTCGCGATCCCGGTGTCGACCTCGACAGCCTGCTGGAGCCAGTGAGCGGCGAGCGTGCCGCTGCCGCTGCCGAGGCCGTGAAGGGTCGCGCAGAGGCCCTACTGGGGAAGTTCCGGGCCTTCAGCACCAAGCCGAAGCAAGGCGCTGCCGACCCCACCGCTCCGTGAGGCGTACCCAATCCGCGCTGCTCCACCGCCGACAAGTGACTCCGTCGCGGCTCCTGTCCTTCCTTTAATTCCTGCACATGTATCATGCCTCGGGGAGGCATTTAAACTTGCGTTTGGCATTGAGATAACAGTGTGGACTGTAATATTTGCTTTTGAATTCCTTGAAATTTGCGCCTTTCCTTCCTACTTGCTTATGTTCTATGCCGGCAGAGCCTGACCCCGCGCATGCCTCACCCAGCGTTGGTCCCGACCGGAAACCAGGACGGGGCCAAGGAGTGAGGGGCCACGTGACAAGTTAGGCTCCTGAGTCGCGATGCTCAGGAGTCCCCCTTGGCGCACGAACAGCAAGTAGGGAGGTGTGATGCGGGTGGATCTACCGTTATATGTCTGCAGAGCCCGGCTGCGCGCGTGCCTCACCCAGCGTTGGTCCCGACCGGAAACCAGGACGGGGCCATGGAGTGAGGGGCTACGTGACCAGTTAGGCTCCTGAGTCGCGATGCTCAGGAGTCCCCCTTGACGCTCAAACGGCCTTCGTACCTTGGCTCCGCTCGGGGAGAGAGGCACGACGAACCAGGCCCGAGGGGACCTGGCTGGGCGGCGTGCGTCTGGGTGTGACCCAGGCGCAGCCCCCGTGCCCAGCCCCCTCGCGCGGCACTCCCGAGGGGAGGCGTTATGATGAGGCTAGACACTGAGCTTTGGGATCCCTGAGGTTGGTGCAGCCCGGGGGCCACCCTCAGTTGTTTATCACCAGCGCAGAGCATAGCGCTACCGTATGTGTACGGGCATAGCCGCTCCTCGGCAGTGTCGTCAGCCAGCACGGAACATGGTGCTTCCACTAGTACGTGGGAGGGGGCCCCCCTCCGGGAGGAGCCCCCGGGGCGTGTACATCCCCGCCCTGACACGTGGCTGGCATGGTAGGGCCTGGCGAGGTGTATCTGGGCACCCGTGAGCCAGCGCGGGACTCACGGGGCCCTACCTCTAGGCGGGTTGCGCCTGGCACTGGGCCTTATCTTGTGATGTGTCCCTGCAAATTTGGTTAGATGTCGGCACTCTACATCCTCGGGTCCTGGCCCTCGAGCTGGTCTCAGTCGTCGCTGGTATGCCAGGTCGCGATGCCATGGACAAGGCCAGAGGGTGAGGGCTGGAGAGCCCATAAGAGCCCTGAGTCGCGATGCTCAGGTACCCCCTTTAACGTGCAAGTGGTCGGCATGTAGAAGAAGAGGTGCCGTGGACCGACATCAAATAATCAAGCATGGTGGGTCTAACGCATAATTGGAAATAAACGCAAATGGGATACATGCCGCTGGGCCTGGCCCGAGCGGCTTGGGGATCATGCAGCCCGAGGGGCGCCCCCAACAAGGTAAGCTAACAACATGGAATAAAAAAGGGATACACGCTGCAGGGACGGACCCACGCGGCCTGGGAATAATGCAGCCCTGGGGGGGCGCTCCCAGCTGGAAATAAAACTCGAAAGATGTCACATGATGATGTTGAGGACGAAGGAGCGTTGGTGTAGCAGGCTCGGTGGGCTATGGGAGCCGATCCTCACAAGCCCCCAGGCCTAGGGGCCTCGGGAGGCTCCGGAGGCGCTGGCGGCTCCTCGCGGGCCATCTCCATCCCTACCAGGGCTGCGGAACGCCTGACCTCTCGTGCCTCCGTGATGCCCCTCATGAGGCGCTGGTACGTGTCAGCCGCGTTCGGCAAGCCGTAAGGCATGCGAACGTAGCTATGGGGTGGGCCTCCGCAGCGCCCCACTCACGAGGGCCAGAGGCGCTCCAGAGAGGCGACTCGGTTGAGCCCTGGTATGTCGATGCAGACGCGCAGCCCACCATCCTCGCCTGGATGGGGAGCCACTGCTGGTAGGCGGCAGCCGCCTTTCATGACTCTTGACTCCTGTAGCTCCTGAATGGCTTTGCTGACGAACTCCTGAGGGTCTGGGTCTCCTTGCCTTGCTCCTTCTTGAGGGAAACGTGCTTCGAAACACGCCTCCATGTGGTGCCCAAGCGCCTCCCTCGTGACCCTAGCTAGGTCGGTGGCCCTCTAGGGGAGAGCCCCCGAGCCCTGCCTGAGGAGGGCGCCAGGCGCGCTTTCCTATGCGATGGAAGGAGGTTCCCCCTGGGCAGGCGCGGGCCCAGAGGGGCCTGCCTCCTGAGTGGTTGGGCCGGACGATGTCTTCTTCTTCTTAGGGGCGGTCTCGGGAGGCCTCCTGCTTCCACGATCCGGGTCTTCCAGTGACGCGGCCTGAAAGGCTCGTTCCAGGGAACACACAGCGTCCTTCTCTTCACAGGGCACCGTGATGACTCCGCCGCTTCCTGGCATTTTGAGGAGGTGGTAGCCGTGGTGAGTTACGGCCATGAACTTGGCCAGCGCTGGGTACCCAAGGATGGTGTTGTATGGCAGGCGAATGTGAGCGACGTCGAAGTCGATGAGCTCGGTGCGGTAGTTGTCGCGTGCCCCGAAGGTGACAGGGAGGCGGACCTGCCCAATCGGGACCGTGGAGCCGTCGGTGATACCGGAGAAAGGCTTGGTTGGCTGAAGCTGGCTGTAGGGCACTTGGAGGTTGTTGAACGTCTCCACGGATAGGACGTTGAGCCCTGCCCCGCCATCGATGAGGGTCTTGGTGACCACCACGTTGCTGACGATCGGGGAGCAAAGCATCAGGAGAACTCCGGTTGTAGCCGCACACTTGAGCTGATCTGCTGAGCTGAACGTGATGGCGCACGCTGACCACCTGAGAGGGCGCGTGGCTTCGAGCCTGGGGAGGACTGCGTTCACTTCGCGGGCGAACTGCTTGAAGATGCGCTGAGAGGCTGGGGCTTCTGCCCCGCCCAGGATGCAGGCGATCGCGCGCGGCTCCTGGAAGCCCCCAGCCCCCTCGTCCTGGTGGCGGTCCTCATTTCTCCTTGGCTGCGGCGGCAACGGTGTGAGGCCTGCGTTGCCTTGCGGGCGATCCTCGCGAGGCTGATCTCTCCAGCCTCCCTCGCGAGGCGGGTCTTGCCAGCGATCCTCGCGAGGTTGATCGCGCCACCCTTGGCGCGGGCCACGGTCTTCCTAGCGTCCTGCGTTCTTCCTCCTCCTCGACCGTAGCCCCGGTCACTACGGTCAGGGCGACGGCCGATCCTTCCTTCTCGCACGGCTCGGAGCTCTTGACATTCGTTGGTGTTGTGGGTGTGGAGGTCATGGTACACACAGTACCGGCTGCCCTTGGAAGGTTCGGGCTGATCTCTGCCTCGCTTGGTGTCTAGTTCTGCCGCGAGCACGGCAGCCCCCTTGTGCTTCACATCCTTGGCCTTGGGCTTCTTCTCTTCTGGGCCTGCGGCAGGCAGCTCGAGGAGGGAGAGACGCCCTTCCTCGGCCCTGGCACACTTGGTTGCCAGGTTGAACAGCTCCAAGGAAGTGCACAGGTCTTCATGCATCGCCAGCTCCTCCTTCATCTTGATGTCGCGCACGCCGTCGGAGAGGGCCGAGATGATGGCCTCCTCAGTCACCTTGGGAATCTTGAGGCGCGCGTTGTTGAAGCGCTGGATGTACTTCTGCAGGGTCTCCCCGGGCTGTTGCTTGATGCGGCGCATGTCGCTCACGGCGGGTGGCCGGTCGCGAGTGCCCTGGAAGTTGGCGATGAAGCGGGTGCGCATCTTGTCCCAGGAGGAGATTGTGCCTGGAGCCAGGTTCAGGAGCCAGGTGCGGGCCCCGTCCTTGAGCGCCATGGGGAACCAGTTCACCATGAACTTCTCGTCTCCGTTGGCAGCTTCGATGCCCAGCTCGTAGAGCTGGAGGAACTCTGCAGGGTCAGCCGTGCCGTCGTAACGAGGAGGCAAGTCTGGCTTGAACTTCCCGGGCCACGCGACGCTGCGTAGCTCGGCGGTGAAGGCGCGGCAGCCTGCTGTGGCCACGGGAGGCCTTGGATGACGGGGAGCTTGGTCTTGCATGTCCCCATGCGCTGCAGCTGGGAGCAGCGCGGGGTCTTGACGCGCGGGAGCAGGAGCATGGTCGCGACGTGCTGGAGCAGGGAGCGCCCGGGCAGCTTCTTGCGGGCGAGGGACTTCTTGACAGCTCTGCTCTTGCCGCGCTAGCGCCTGACGGAGCGGGTTCCGCCTAGGGGCCACGCGCCTGGAGCCATGGTGCCGTCCTGAGGAGGAGGCGGCCGGGGCGCCGCCGGAGCTTCATCGCCCGCACGGGGCAGGGTGCGGTGCAGCGGAACGGACGGCGCAGGAGAGCCCCCTGCGGCGCGGACGAGCTCGGCGACGCGGTCGAGCCATTCTTCGTAGACGTTGTCGACAGGACGGTAGCATAGGAGCTCGTTTGCCGCGATGAGTGCAGCCCGAGCCTCCATGGGCGCGCGGAGCGCGCGGGACGAAGAAACAGCTGGGGTGAGCGTGGGAGTTGCGGTGTGGCCGTCTTGCCACACGGACGGATGTTGGGACGATGCTTGCTGCTCGTCCCCCGCCGGGCCGGTGGTGGCGTTGACGGCATGTGACGGGGAACAGCGAGGACGCCCGCCAATAGGGGCCGTCTGGGCGACGCGGAAAGCGAGTGCGGCCCGGCGCTCGGCACGGGCCCGACGAGCGTCAGAAATGGGCGTGATGGTCGGAGGAGAACGGGGTGGTGGAAGACGAATCCTGGCGCACCCCTACCTGGCGCGCCAAATGTCGGATTTCGGGTTCCGGCAGACCCTTGAGGTTCGAACACTGGGGTGCCCGCGGAGATTTCGCCTCCTACCTACCTGCGCCCCTCCGCCTTGCTGGGATCTAAACTACGGAAAGAACAACACAAGAGACACAGGGTTTATACTGGTTCGGGCCACCGTTGTGGTGTAACACCCTACTCCAGTGCGTGGTGTGGTGGATTGCGTCTTGGGATGATGATGATGAACAATACAAGGAAGAACAGCCTCGCGAGGGTCTGTTCTTGGCTGGGGCGATGAACTGCTGGGAGGAGTTCAGTCACCTTTCTCTCTCTCTCTTTCTGATCGAAACCTCTCTCTAAAGAGCCTCCTTCCTCGAAAAAACCCCCCTTTGCTCTGTGGGTGGCTGGTCCTATTTATAGAGGCCCTGGTCCTCTTCCCAAATATTGAGCGGGAAGGGAGCCAACAATGGCGGGCTAATTTGAAGGGGGACAGCTAGTATCAGCTATCCTGACAAAAGTAGTCTTCGCCTGCGCAAAGCTCTGGTGATGACGCCGTCTTGGGCTCCACAGTGACCTCCGTCTCGTAGTCCTCATGGTCTTGGTCTTGTTGCACCGAAATGGCAACCTTTCCCTGGTGCCTCGGTACTCCGCGGTTGCGCTTGCCCCCTTTGCACCAAAGAGGAAAGGAGGACACTACGCAGGCTGGCACCCGCCTAGCGCCTTCGGTCGTCATGGCTTGCGTCACGGGCACCTCGTGAGGTACCCCGCCTTGATCTCTCCGCCTCCTCGTGAGCCAGCCTGACGAGGCCGTGCCTGAGGAAGCTCCGCGTCGTCCGCCCCGCGAGGCTTGGCCCCTCGCGAGGGTCTTGGGTTTGTGTTGGTGAAGATGGGCCACGCTGGGCCCCCCTTTGAGCCATGCCGTAGGCCGCAGGCAGGCAAGTTTGGGGACCCCCGTTCCCACAACGCCGACAACTTCTTCTCGTGGGCCTTTCCAGATTTGATTGAGATCTCCAAGGTGCCAACCCCAGCCTTCATGTCTTCAATGGTGCCGTTGGCTGTCCCAAGGTCTTGTCTCTTGGAGGAGAGATGTGATTGCACCTCATTCAGAAGGGTCTCTGCTTTCTGCGCCTCCTCCTTGAGGGTCACAACTTCCTTGGCCCTCTGCGGCAAGCTCTTCTGTCAGTTTGGCCACCTGCTGGTCGAGATCAGCCTTGGCAGTGGATACAACTGTGAGGTCATCAACAAGCTTCTTCAGTTGGGCGGCAGAGTTAGCAGTAAGGGCATCCAGGGCTGCCCTATGATTGTCTTCCTGATCCTTCACTACAAATAAAAGACACATCTGTGACATTTTGGGCTGAACGAATTTTTTTCCTGTCATGCTTATGACACTTCAATGACAATAATGGTGACAAAACTCGGTATCATCGTAGATGTGGTGGGCTCCTACTTCTATGACAAAAAATCATGACAGAAAATGGGCTTTTCGTCCTGGGCGGGTTGGAGACGCACCTGCATGACATTCTTTGGGCCGTCCATGACGAAAAAAATTGTGGTAGAAGTGAGGGTGAGGAAAATTTTGAGGAGTTCCCGGTTACGGTGGGTGGTCGGGGCCGAGCGATGCATGGAGGTTTGCGCGTTTCTCTCGTACACGTACGCGCATGTGTGCGAGGCGTTGAGCTCTAAATGAACCCGAGTGAGGCGTTCGCTTACTGAACCCGAGCGATTGCACTGGCTACATTACTGAACCCTAGCAATCAATCCATGGCTGTTAACTGAACCCGTGTGATTCCTTTGCTACTGTTGCTAATTGAAGCCGATCGAACCTGCTGCCTCTTGATGAACAGTGAGCGTTGTTGGGGGTTGGATGAACAGTTCCCGGTGGGGGTTTGATGAATAGGACCCCGTGGTAGTAGAGGCTATTGCCGCTGGATGAACAGGACCCCGATCGAGCTGGTTGGGGTGGATGAATAGGACCCCCGTGGAGGGCTGGTTGAACAATAGCCAGTGGAGGGCTGGATGAATAGTAGCTTGTGGAGGGGTGGATGAACAGTAGCCGGTGGAGGCTGGATGAACAGGAGCCCGTGGATGAACAGTAGTTGGTGGAGGCAGGAGGGATACGCCGTGGATGAACAGTCGCAGGTGGAGGCTGGAGAAGGTCGACGGTGGATGAACAATAGCCATGGAGGATGGAGCGAGGCAGTAGATGGTGGATGAACAGTGGCCCGTGGAGTCCCGTTTTGCGGTACGCCACACCGCTCCCGATGAACAGGATTCCCGTTTCGACCCTAGGCGCTGCAACACAAGTCCGTTTCCTCTGTTTTGCGGTACGCCACACCCCTCCCGATCAACAGGACCCCATTCCGTCCGTAGGAGGTCGAAGAGAAGTCTGTTTCCTCCGTTTTGCGGTACGCCAGACCTCTCCCGGTGAACAGGATCCCATTTCGACCGTAGGCGGTTGAACATAAGGCCGTTTCCTCCGTTCTGTGGTATGCCTGGCCTCGTTTCGGCTGTTCTGTCCAAGCCGATTGGCTCCTGATGAACAGGACGCATTCTGTTGCCTCCCGATGAAGACGATGCAGTTTCTCCGTTCCGACCAAGCCAGTTGTCTGCTGATGAACAGGACGCCGTCGTTGCTCTCTGCTGCCTCTCCATGTACATGAGCCTTGGCCGTACGTATGCATGAGTAGGCGTTTGAGACCTCGCCTGTATGTACGTACGTGGCCGTATTTACTTTCTTGCACCCTGATTGTACGTATGTGTACACGATATTGACGGGACTGTGTGACATGCTATGTCCGCGCCACTACTACGGCACATGACCTTTCTTACTCGGCCACGGTTCATCGCTGCAGCCTGTAGACAGACCGATCGACCAATATGTACGTACACGTTCGTGATCAGAATGACAACGCTACATACGCTTTGACCAGGTGGGTCCCGACTGTCATGGAGGATAAGGGAGCACTTCCTTGCATGCGAAGTTATTGCTGGTGGGTCCCAACTGTCAGGGGAGAATAATTTTTTTGCCTGTTATATGGACGCACTTCCTTGCGTGCGAAGATGTAGCTGGTGGGTCAACAGTCGGGGGGGAAACATTTTTTCAAGAAATACGGTGGCCTGGCCGGTGGGTCCCTGCTGTCAGGTGAAGGAATCATTATTTTATGCGTAATAAGGTTGCACTTCCTTGCTGTGGCCGTGCACCCAGCTGGCAGCCTCTCCACATACAGTACTCTTCCGATGGAAGTCGTTCCTTGACCACATTGACCATGCCGTGTCGAGAGCACCAAGGCAGTGGAAGACGGAGAGGCCCAGGAAGGGGATGACATGGAGCCGGGGAAGACGCGACAGTGGATGCCCATGCGGAGAGGAGTACGAGGGTTGACTGGTTCGGCTGCGGTGTGAGGCTGTCGTTGCCGCAGAATAACAGGGGGTGTGGGTTAGTAGAGGGATGGACTGGCCAGCGGTGGGAGTAGTAGGGGCAGTGAGGCCTCCGCGGCAGCATAGCTAGTCACGGGAGGCAGGAGCACATAGTGGTTTGGATGGCTGGAGCAAGAAAATCAGAGTTTGAAGAAGCAGGACGACTGTTGGATGTTAACAATCCAATGGTCACTAGTGATAGAATCATTTGTTGACTAAGTTGACAACGCCCTCCGTACGCGTCAACTTAGTAGGGCCACAAGTTAGCTCGCAAATCTGATGGGCCCCATCTGTCATGGGGAGAACTTGTTATTTTTCTCTTAATAAGGAGGCACTTCCTTCCGTGCCAAGACATAGCTGGTGGGTCCCAGCTGTCATTGGGAGGATTCATTCTTTTTGGCGTAATAAGGAGGTACTTGTTGCGTGCGACCATGGACCATGTGGGTCCCAACTGTCAGCCTCTCCATGTACATACCCCTTCCGATGTTGTCGTTTGTTGACAATGTTATCCACGTCGTGCTGAGAACACCAGCGGGATGGACGACGGCGAGACCCACGAAGGGAATGACCCAGAGGTGGTGAAGCCACAACAGTGGAGGGATGTGGGTGAGTAGAGGGATGGCCTGGCCAGCGTTGGGAGTAGTAGGAGCAGTGAGGCCTGCGGCGCAGCACAGCCGGCCATGTGAGGTGGGAGTAGGCGGTCCCGCTGGCGCTGGATTTGGTGGCTGGAGCAAGAACATTAGAGATTGAAGAAGCACGACGGCCGTTGGATTGACACCCAATAGTTACGTCTGCTAGAACCGTTTGTTCATCTATATAATAAGTAAAAAAATCTTGCATACGCGTCAACTTAATAGGCCCACAAGTCAGACCATTACCTATTTTTTAATAATTTATAGCTCATTGCAATTTCTTATGCAATTTATTGCAGTCCGTTTTTGTTGTTGGCCAGGGCCAGGGTTAAAAATTTAAACAAAATTTCGCATATTTTGGTGGGGTCCAAATTGTTTTTAATACCGAATGTCGAGACAAATTTAAAGTACTTTGAAGATATATTTAAATTAGGTTAAAGCCCAGTGAAATTGGAATATGAAAATGTGAAAAAAATTCAGAAATGATAAAGTAATTGCCAATTTGTCATCTGTTTTTATATTTACAGCCCATTTCATATTACTTTCAAGATTTGCAGTCGTCTTGAAAGAGTTGTATCCCATTAGGGCGTAGAAAAATAAGTAGGCCTGGATTGGGTATTCTTCAGAAAAAATAAACTGGGCTCATTTTCACAAAGAAAAAAATAGTTGGGCTGGTCATGTGGTGAACGTAAAATATAAGCCTAGGCTAGACGGGCCACAGCCTAGTTGAAACCCTGCCCCATCTCAACAATAACAAAAAAATACTTCCCTAAAAAAATACTGCTCGAGCAGCTACGTCCCAGGTGTCAGCCGGTCTTGTGTTGTTCTCTTGTCTATTGACTATATACACCGACAATGTCGTGGGTCGAAGATGTCAGGAAACCACTAGGAGGAAGCATTTTATTTTTCTATATGCTGACAATGGAGTATATATAACAAAAGGAACTTCCTTGCGTACGGCCATGGACATGGTGGGCCCCTACTGTCATCCTCTCCACGTACAGTCCTCGCCCGATTCCTCTTGTTTGTTAGCCATGTTGACAAGGGAGAGCGCGGCGCCGCGGTGAGCACACCAAGGCATGCGGAGGATGACGGCGAGGCCTCAGACGTCTACGTTAACGATTTAGGAGACGGTGGGGCGGCGATTCGTGCGCTGAGGCGTAGCCAGCCATGGGAGGCGGAAGCAGGTGGCCCCGCCGGCGCTGGTTTGGTTTTGGCGGCTGGAGGAAGATAGGACTAAAGAAACACGACAAACTGTAAAAGCAGCAGACAACCTTAACTGAAACTAGCAGGGGCACTTAACAACCATAGCTAAAAGCAGTATGAGTACTTATACAGGTTCAACTATACAAAGCACGCCTCGAACAGTGCTACTTTTCCTACAATTAACCAAGGGTGAGGCCACCAAGCCCCAGGACAAGGCCCATGCGCCACTCCACGCATCCACAACCTTCTGAAAGCGACTTCATCTCGCAATGTGGTCAATAAATAGGATATTCACTTTAGAGCCATGGAAAAGCATGAGCATAACCTTATGTCCTATTTTCCAAGATGGACGGGCCTTCATTATTTGAGACCACCAATGAATAAGTTTCTTTTCACCTGCAATGGGAGTGGAGTAGGTCGACATAAACATCATGTTTTGACCAAGCGCAAGTCTGACGCGACCATGGTCAGGCATCTGTAGAGGAACGATAGAAGTGGACAGTTTCTGTTTCAAGAAGATCACAGTTGTAAAACTATGTATAAGCAAGAGTTTATGAACGACATATATAACAGAAAATAGCTCGTACCATAAGTTTCTCGACACAATTGGACCAGTTCAACATGTGCTGCAGTGGCACACCTATCCCACGTGGCCTTCCACCATTGAAACGCCCCACAAGGACCTCAAGACGATCAATAAAGTGTAGGAACTTGTGGATGTCATCCCAGACAACTTCAGTGCCTTCAGTAACAGTCAAGTTCTTATAGAATAACAAATGAGTAGGGTGCTTAACTTTGAAATAACCTACACATGTCACAAATTATAAGAAATATTAGTTAGAAGTAGCATATTCGTGAGAGAAGGGAATCACAAATCGTTGCTACTTGTAAAGTTAAATTGTGATTAGTTAGACAAGATAGGCGGATTAAGAAGTAATCGAGACAACAAGCAAGAACCAGATACAAAACTAACATGGATGAACTACTAGAACGATGTCGGGGTGGAAGATCACAGTGAAGATGAGACCAGGTTCTGATATTTCCATCAACATTCATGCACCAACTTTTAGTCCATAAAACTTGAGAAAGTTTATCCAAGTTCGGCCATAAAAAAAGCAGCGATCTTCTTGGTTCATGAACCCAACTCGGAGCTTATATCCATGGCTTGTCTTTAATGTGACCATTAAACTGGTGTATTCAGTTATGGCAAGGCCAACCATCTTGAGTACATGTGTTCTGGCAGAGCAAGGAATGCACTGTAGGAAAAATAATATGAGAACACAATGTATTCGCTATCCAAATCTAGAAATAATTTCCTCCTTCACGTTAGTGTTGACCATGGTACTAGTACCTTTCATCCAAATATAGCAGTCCAAATTTCCAAATTGGTCGACAGCATGTTCAAAAACCCCCACTGTCCCAGATAGAAAACAGGATTCTAGGAACATACTTTGCGCGTTTTAAAATCCCGTGTTAGGATGAGAAGGAACAAGTGTGGCGTCTCACCGAGGGCGCGGAAACCTGTAGGGACCTAGCACTTTGGGCACTGCAAATGAAATACACTAGATTTAGTAGGAAGAAAAATGCATCAATGGCGGCGGCTGCCATCCTAGGATTACTCGCGACCAAGGGACTTGGATTTATCGGTGATGGATGAAGAATTCTTACCTTGTTCTCCATGAGAAAACCCTATGCAACCACCGAGAGGGGGTTTTCCCTGAACAAGCAGACAAGGGAGAAGGGGATGCAGGCCCAGTGAAATATTGCTGCTTCGTCCGTCTAGCTTACTGCTAAAGCTGGAAAGGTGGGTTTTTTTTGTGATTTTACAGCTCATCGGGCATTACTGTGGCGCTATGACCGAGCTGAGTCTACCGTGAAATTGTGCACTCTAATTTGGTGCATGGCACGTGGACCCCGTTGCCGGATGCCCCACATATCAGCGAAGGGAAGTAGAAAGGCAGGAGTAACTAGTTACACATAAATATATTTTCGACAGAGAGATACTCCCTCTGTAAAGAAATATAAAAATCTTTTATATCACAACTTTATACAAAAGAAAAATCAAGGGGAATATATATAACATAATATGGGGGTTCAGCTGAGAATATTATACTCAGATAGGCTCACGGTTCTGGACTTTGGGCCACAGTCCGGTAGGCCTGCATGTTCGGGGGCCCCTGTATTCTAACTCAGCGCATTTCATATTGCAAGCGATCGGTACGATGCTGGTTTTAGATGTTTTCGCAAGGCGAATACAAAAAATTGAATAAAGCACGGGATCTGTTAGAATGAAATCGAACAACAGTTCCTAACCAGCAATCAGAGTTGCAATTCTTTCACGATGTCCTACGTGATAAATAATACTGTCATACTACTTATACACACAGGACACTTGTTTCACCATGCCATATTATTACATCAAAATCTCTCGGAGGATAGGTCAGTTCGGCAGTTGCGTGCTGCTACTGAAGAATTTCAAAGTTGATTTGGACCAGCTCTCCTTGCCGAGAAAGTTTGATTTTGACATCATCACCTACCACAAGATTTGATTTAGATTTGAACCTTGACCATCCTTTAGCATCAATCATCACACGACCATCCTTTGTACTTACGGTATATTGAGCAGGTTCATTCACACCAAGGCTGCGCATGGTAAGAGAAACTTGGCCACGGTCACCCGGATTGTTGAACAACTCCCTTGTTGCTCTCGGAATTCTCTGTTTGCAAACAAGAAGACATACACGAACAGTTAGATCAACACAGTGAATCATGTGAAACAACATGGAAAGAAAAAAGAACGAAGCACTTGGGCGGCCAATGCTTACGAAGAAGGTGGAGATGTTGGTTTTTGTAAGGACTTTGGTATATGCAATGCGAACTGCAACCCAGTCTGTTGCCGGTGCAACTACTGGTACCGTTGCCACTACGCAGGCCGGAGCAGACGCAAGTGCAACTTTAAGTGTTGGTGCAGGTGTCGGAGCCGTTGCTAGTTCCCGTGCCGGTGCGACTGGTACTGTCACTGCTGCTGCCGGAGATGGTCCTCCTTGTGGAGCTAGTACCAGTGTTGGAGCAGGTGCTGGTGTCGATGCCCGATCCTCCGCTAGCTCAGCCTGATCCGCTGACGCGGTCGATGCCCAATCCTCAGGTGGATCAGACTGAGCTACTGCCGCTGTCGGTGCTAGAGAAAGTGCTGTCAGAGAAGGTGCCGGTGCTCGATTCGTTGTTGAAGGTGGTACCGATGTGCGAGACAACAGTGATCATCTCTGGTCTGCTATGATCAACTTTTTAACTTGATTAGTCTCCATGACCTTGATCCAGTCTTTTTCTTCATTTCTTTTTAAACGTGAGAAGGACTAAATGTGGCGTGTTTGTTAAACCAAACTGCAGTTCATCATAGGGCTTCTGATTGTACTCAGACAACAGACTGATTGAATTGTGTCCAGTAATATAAGTTATGGACAGTGCCTTTGTTACTGACATGACATAAGAAATGAAACCTACAAAAATAACCATCGTAGAGAAAACTAAACGGTTTATTCTATGGCGAATGTCACATGGCAAAACCTGCATCGTAATGTTGCAGCAAAAGTAAGAAAACATGAAATTAAATCAATAAGATTTACTTGATGTGACACGAGTGAATCCTTCCCAGGAAATCACTATGTTCAAGTTCCAATGAAAAGATTGATCATCCAATTACGCATGGCATGCAGGGCCCCCGCTCACTCCCACAAGCAGGACATTGCAAAGGTCGTGACAAATCGTATGGACCGAACATCCATGGGACTGGAAATCCTGGTGGGTGCGATAAACCCTGCAATGCATATAGATATTGGAGTGTAACCGTAATTGATAAACCATCCTCACAAAAAAGATGATCTGGATACTTCAAAATATACAGACTAAATTGAGTGGACATGCATTAACATAGACTGTTCTCAAGACTCACCAAATAACAAAAGCAGTAGTACTAAACAATACAGGGTTCACACACACAAATCAAGTACTGAACAATAGTACTTGCTACAGACAAGCAAAGTTGCACTAATTAAACTTTGCAGACTATTTCTTGAGACCAACCTACGGGATGAACCCTACATAAATGGATAGGCCATGGAATACGTGAGAGATGTATACCAGCACCATCACCATCTCGTCAACCATGGAGAACCTAACAAAGTGGTCTTTCCACTCATAAACATGACGATGAAGACAGTCTGCATCAGATTTGCCAGGAAGCTTTACAAGAACCACAACCTTCATAATCGAAGGCACAGCCATGAAAATGTTGTGGTGAATTACCCCCTCAAGAACACGCGTGACAACAATGCTACAGGAAAACACTAGTTTAGGGCACGTGGCGACAAGGGCACAACAGCTGTATAGTTTAGCAGTAGAACTCATCCTCATGTCTTCCAGTTCACACGGTATGACTTTGAGAACTTCATCTCCACCACGGATATTAGGGAATGCCTCTCTCTAAGTAGTTTTTTTGATTGATGACAATGCTTTTGCGGACTAATGGTGTGCTTTGAGTATTCCAGAGATTCATTCATTGGCACAAGACGATTCTTTCCCCTCGGAGTTTTAAAGTGAAGATGGTGTAATCTCCTTCGTTTCAGTTTTGGTGGACTTGAGTCGTAGGAGACACCGTACTATCAAGAGGGGGTCCGCATTGGAAAGTCTAGGGTGTAATCAACACGTACACTTCATCTTTGCAACCCCAGCTTCTTTCCTCTCCTTGGTGGTTGTCTTGTGCAAGCTTATATTGTGTTGTATCCCTTGCTTGCTTGTGTGCTAGTTGTTGTTGCATCATATAGGTTGCTCTCCTAGTTTCATATCTAGAGAACCTATTTTGTTGGTAAGTTTAATTTGGTAAAGAAAAGATAAAAATTATTAGTTGCCTATTCCCCCCCTCTAGTCAACCATATCGATCTTTACAATTGGTATCAGAGCCTCGTCTCTTCATTAAGGACTTTACCATCTGAAGATTATGGTTGACACCTCAGACGAGGTGGAGGAGCACTCCGCTGCAAGTCCCCCTTTGCCTGCGACCAAAGGGGGTTCCTCGGTCTCCCGTGAGGAGTTTAATGTGGCCTTGGACACGTTGAAAACATCCATGATGACCAAGGTCAAAGGCATGCTTGAGAATTTTCTTGATGGTCTTAAATTTTCCACCGCACTGTTGGAAGTGGTCGATCCCACTAACAAGGTGATGGATGCTACCTCCAAAAGAGGGAAGCTACTAGTGATCAAGTTCCTTTGACTAGTGGTAGAAGTGGAAATGGCATCTTTGCCCATGTTGAACCTCCAATTAATTATGGAGGACCGGTTCCCTCCACGCATATGAACATGTTGGTCCTCCTCCCAAGCTTGTGAAAAATGAGGATTTTTCCGCTTGGGTCTATCGCTTTAAATGTCATTTAAATCATATTTCTACTAATCTTTGGAGAATTATTGAGCAAGGTTTCTACTCGCACGACCCAAGAAACTTCACTCCTAGAGAAGCCGCGGATCATCAATTCAACGAGTCCGCTCTCTTCATTCTCCAAGGAGCAATTCCACCCGATGATATTGCGCATCTCCATCCTTTCACCATGGCCAAGGAAGCATGGCCACATATCGTTTCCATTTACAAGGGAAGCACAAGAATTCAATGCTCAAACTTTGAAGTGGTGCAAGATGAAGCCGATGAGTTTGCAATGAATGAAGATGAAGAACCTCGAGAGCTTTACCAGAGGTTAACCACTCTCGTGGTCTCACTCCGAGATCATGGGAGCAAGGACACGGATGACAATTGGATCAAGCGCAAGTTTCTCAAGGCCATGTCCTCCATCATCCGTCAAAGGCCGGACTTTCACGCCTTGTCCTCGAGTGAAGTGTTGGATGAGTTTGTTGCAATGAGGTCTTGGAAAAGACCGCCAACCATGCGGTGTTGCGTTCTCAACGAGCAAAGAAGCCCAGCCTTGTTTTGAAGGCCAAGGCTAGTGTGGAAGAAGAGGGTGAAGAGGAAGAAGATGAGTGTTGCCCCGAAGATACAAAATATGCTTATCATGAGCACATGGCTCTTGCTTCACAACAATTTTGGAGCAAGAACTCAAGGCCCAACTTCAACAAGAACAACTCAAGTGGTGCCAAGGGCAAGCAACGTGTGAGGACATGCTATAATTGTGGCAGCATGAGCCACTTTGTTGCAGAGTGTCCACGAGAAGACGGAATACAATGGTGGTAAGCTTATTCGAAAAGACAAGGCCAAGTCCTTCCGCAACCAGAACAACTTCACCAAGAATACTCCTCCCAAGGGGTTGGTGGCACAAGAAGAGTACAATGAGGATGATAATGATGATGAAGATGGTGAGACAGTTGCCATGGCCTCCGTTGCCATTGCAACAACTCCACAGGTGTCCCTCTTTGATTCACCCAACGGGAACATCACCACCAAGTTCCTCATGGCTAAAGCCACCAACAAGGTAAACCCCAACATCAAAACTACCATCATTACTAATCCTTCCTTGACGGATTGCATTGATGAAAGTGAGGGGACGAATGAAGAGGAAAATGAGTTTGAGTCTTTTATGAGTAAGCTCAAGGGTAAATCCAAGAAGCACTTTGTTGCTCTCTTGGAACAACTTGGTGAAGCCAATGACATGATAGAGGCTCACAAAGAAACCATCTCTAAGATGGAAGGGTACAGTCATAACTATGCCGATGAGATATCGGATCTCTCTAATGCTCTTGAGGAAGAGCGTGGTCATCGTTTGGCTCTTGAGGAGTCACACAACTATGACCATGCTAAATTAAAGAAAGATCTTGATCATGCTCTTGTTGTATCTCGTGTGCTCAATTATGAGAAGGCTAAACTTGGGGTTGACCATTCTAGACTCAAGGAGGAGTTTGATATACTTTACAAGGCTCACAAGGCATTCAAGGGTGCTCATGCTAGCCTCAATGAGTCTCATGATCAACTCCAAGTGAAGCTAATCAAGGAGAAAGCCACATTTCCTCATATGGTTTTAATTGATAATGAAAATGCTACTAACCCGTGTTGTGAGCATTCGCATCTTGTGGAGGAGAATGCCAAGTTAAAGGGGCAACTTGAGAAAGGCCTTGTGTCTTGCATACAAGGTGAGAAGAACCTCAACGACCTTTTGAGCAATCAAAAGGAAGTTGTGAGCAAGGAGGAAATTGGGTTTGCACCCAAGTCCAAGAATAAGAAGAAGAATGACAAGGCCAAATGACCTCCTCCTCTCAAGCAAACTTTTGTGAAGGAGGGAGAGGGTGCTCCTAAGGAGAAGAAGAAAATGTGAAGGGTGGTGGAGTTAACAAGGGCAATGCCACTCCTTCCAACAAAGCCGGCGACTTTACCCTAATTATGTGTTATGTCATGCTAGTGATGGGCATGTTTATGCCAAATTTGTTGGTTCTCCTTATGAGTACATTGAATGGTCTATTTGGGTTCCTAAGACCCTTGTTCCTAACATCAAATGACCCATTACAAAACGGGCACCTAAAACCAAGCATTGATATCTTGTAGGCATTTGCTTCCGGTGGGGGATCATGGTTGCTCGATAGTGGAGCCACAAATCATATGAGCGGAAGCAAGGACTTGGTGGTGGATGTGCACAAGATTTCATATATGCCCACCAATGTCGAGTGGGGTGATGCCTCATTTTCTAAGGCATTATGTCTTGGCAAGGTTGTCATTTCTCATGATCTCACGATCGAGAAAGTCATGCTTGTGGAGTCCCTTGCATACAATTTACTTTCCGTTCATCAACTTGCAATCATGGGCTTTCCCACTTTCTTTGATATTGATACCGTGGCCCTCTTATGGAGCAAGACTCTTAAAGTAGCCTTTGTTGGGCATGTTGAGAATGGTCTTTATGTGATTAACTTTTTAGAGCGACCCACTAAGACCGCGACATGCCTAATGGCTAAAGTTGACGTGGGATGGCTTTTACATCGCCGTTTGGCCCACGTCAATATGAGATCTTTGGAAAGTCTTCTCAAGGGGGCCATGTCCGTGGACTAACAAATGTTAGTTTTGCCAAAGATCGTGCTTGTAGTGCTTGTATCGAAGGAAAGCTACATGAGAAGGCTCACCCTCCCACTACTATCATCTACTCGAAGAGGCCATTGGAGCTCCTTCACTTGGATCTCTTTGGGCCTCTATCCTTTGATAGTCTTGGGGGTAGAAAGTATTGCTTGGTGGGTGTGGATGATTATTCAAGATACACTTGGGTATATTTCTTTAAGAGGAAGAGTGAGACCCAACAAACTGTCTTGCAAATGAAGCTCAACGTCAATACAATGTAAAGATCTTGACAATAAGAAGTGACAAGAGCGCCGAGTTCAAGAACTACACCTTGGATGAGTTTCTTAGTGATGAGGGGATCAAGAATCAATATTCCGCACCTTACACCACTCAACAAAATGGTGTTGCGGAGAGGAAGAACCGGACATTGATGGACGCAACAAGGACCATGATGGCGGAGTTCAAGTCTTCGTACAACTTTTGGGCCGAAGCCATCAACACCGCTTGTCATGCATTCAATCGGCTCTATCTCTGCAAAGGCTTGAACAAGACTCCATATGAGATACTTACCGACAAAAAGCCCAACCTCAATTACTTTCGGGTGTTCGGTTGTAAGTGTTTCATTCTCAAGAAAGGTGTTCGTTTGTCTAAATTTGAGGCTAGAACTCGGAAGGGCATATTTTTTGGTTATGCTACAAACTCTCATGCTTACAGTGTCCTCAACAAGTCCACCGGACTCATTGAGGAGATGTGTAACATGGAGTTTGATGAGAGTAATGGCTCCCAAGTGGAGCAAAGTGGTACTTGTGATGTAGGTGATGAAATTCCTCCCTAAGCCATAAGAAGAATGGGTGTTGTCTATATCCTACCCATTAAGGAAACCCTTGTGGCCAAAGGAGAAGGACAATGTTCCACTCAAGTGGAACCATCACCAATCCAAGACCCACACGCTTCCGAAGAACAAAGTGAAGGCCCTCAACCAAATGAACAAGAACTAGGGCAAGATAAACCTCAAGATGGTGGTGAACCACCTAGTGATGCCCAAGATGAAGTTCCTACCACCAAGAAAGTTCAAGATCAAGCTCAAGATCAAGAACAAGCTCAAGACGACGCTCAAGATGATCAAGTTACCGCTCCTCAACTCTCTCTTCAGGAGGAATTGGAGCGTCGTGCCGCCAAGATTGCATCCAAGCTCACTACCAAAGATCATCTCATGAAGAATGTGCTTGGAAGCTTAAGAAAGGGGGTAAGAACTCATAGACAATTAGCAAATTATTGTGAACATCACGCGTTTGTCTCTTGTGTTGAACCCCAAAAGGTCTATGAGGCACTCGAGGATCCGGATTGGCTTAATGCCATGCATGAAGAACTCAACAGCTTCGAGCACAACAAGGTGTGGAGATTTGTGCCAAGGCCAAAGGAGAACCATAATGTCATTGGAACCAAGTGGATATTCAAGAACAAGCAAGATGCTCATGGGATTATTGTACGCAACAAGGCACGTTTGGTAGCACAAGGCTGCTCCCAAGTCGAGGGGATTGACTACGGTGAAACCTTTGCTCCTGTTGCTTGCCTTGAATCCATTTGTTTGTTGATTGCTTATGCTTCTCATCATAACTTCAAGTTGCAACAAATGGATGTGAAGAGTGCTTTTCTTCATGGTCCTATTAATGAGTTAGTGTATGTCAAACAACCCCCAGGGTTTGAGGATCCCGAGTTCCCAAATCATGTGTACATACTTGATAAGGCACTCTATGGCCTTAAACAAGCCCCACGTGCGTGGTATGAGCACCTTATCGATTAGTTGCAAGATCGTGGGTTTGAAATTGGGAAAATCAACCCCACTCTTTTTACTAAGAAGGTCAAAGGGGAGTTGTTTGTATGCCAACTATATGTTGATGATATTATATTTGGTTCTCCTAACAAAGCTTTCAATGAGGAGTTTGCTGCTCTCATGACCTCGAAGTTCAAGATGTCCATGATGGAAGAGTTGATGTTCTTTCTCGGGTTCGGAATCAAACAAAGAAGAGAAGGAACCTTCATCAACCAAGCCAAATACACTCAAGACATGCTTAAGAGATTCAAGCTAAGTGATGTCAAGCCGGCTTCCACTCCAATGCCCGTCAAATGCCAACTTGACATAGATCCCAATGGTAAAGCGGTGGATCAAAAAGTATATCATTCCATGATTGGCTCCTTGCTTTACCTTTGTGCATCTAGACCGGATATCATGTTGAGTGTGGGAATTTGTGCACGGTTTCAAGCCGCACATAAGGAAAGCCACTATGTGGCGGTCAAGCGAATATTTTGAAATTTAGCTCAAACCCCAAACTTTGGCTTATGGTACCCAAGAGGAGCTTGCTTCAACCTTGTGGGCTTTTTAGACTCGGATTGGATGGGAGACAAAGTGGATAGGAAGTCGACTTCTGGAGGGTGCCAATTTATTGGTTGCTCTTTGGTGAGTTGGTCTTCTAAGAAGCAAAGTTGTGTGTCTCTATCGTCCACCGAAGCACAGTATGTGAGCGCTAGTAGTTGTTGTGCTCAACTTCTATGGATGAGGCAAACTTTAAAGGATTATGTCATTTGTGACAAAGTGCCTCTTTGGTGTGACAATGAAAGTTCCATCAAGATTTCTCTCAACCCGGTGCAACACTTCAAGACGAAGCATATTGAGATTCGATATCACTTCATCCAGGATCACATTAGGCGAGGGGAGATCAAGCTCAACTATGTCAACACTCATGATAACCTTGCAAATATTTTCACGAAGCCTTTGGATGAAGCAAGATTTCACGAATTAAGACATGAGCTAAATATCATTGATTTGAGCAATGTGGCTTGAACCTTTGCACACCCCACCATACTCATCGTGATGTCTTGTATAGGTGTAGGCATGGACATAGGGGGAGTGTTGTTCTCTCAATGAACTCTCCCTCCCCCCATTATGCATAAATTGATCAACTCTTTCACATTAGCCATTTTTATGGTACTTGTGATTCAAAGATGAGTTTTGGTCATGGGCCTAAGGTTAAAATCTTCGTGGTGCCATACCGCTTGACTCAAACATAGGTGGACTCGGCCACCGCCCTCTCTGTGAGAGTTGTGTGGTTTTTATTTCTTGTCCTCTCGTGGGGGTTTTACTACCTTAGTGTTTTCTCCCTCGCCCCTTCGTGTTTTCTTGTTGCTTGAGCTAAGCCTCTTTCTGTCGTGTCTTCGAGTTTTGGCCGGGTGGTACTACCGCTGGAGGTGCGCGGTACTACCGCTAATGTACATCAAGCGATACTACCGCCCGCCCGAGCGGTACTACCATTGCGGGGCGGGACTAGAGGGTTATGACGGGGCAGGGGGAGTTTCCTTCTCCCCCACACCCATTCACTCAACCCTCTCGTCCTCTTCGTACGCCAGCAACGAACTCTCCATGGGAGGGCACCGGTGGGCCGCCTCCTCTGGGCCGTCTTTCACCGTTTCCTCCGGTGGGATCAATCCCCATCCCTTCCTCTAGCCATGGATGCTGGTATTGCCCCCGATCCCTTCCTCATTGCTTATAGGTTTTAGATCTAGTCTTTAGGGGCAATGGGCTTTGCATTCATCGATTTTTGGCCAAATCGAAGCTTGAGTAGGATGGTGAAGGCTTCTAGACTGTTTGGATTGATATTTGGTAGGCTTATTTTTGAATTTGGCATCCTGGTAGTGTCGGTTGGCCATGGCACTAGGGAAACCGGTGTCCCCCCGCCTGGAGCGGTACTACCGCTCGGGCGGTACTACCGCTTCCAGATCTCGGTACTACTGCTGGATGCCAACTTCCACCTTACCCGTACCAACTATTGATCCTTGTTGCTTTTTCTGGTGGCTTATGTTTGTTCTTTTGTGTTGTTTCTTTTTTCCGTGTGTTTGGTTCCAGGTGATGGCCCTTCAGAGCAACCTATCTACCGTGTCAACCCCGTGCATTCTACTTCAAAGCGCTATCGCACTTCTGAGTCAGGGGCTGCTTCCTCAAGTGTTCCTCCTCCTTCCCAGCCCAAGAATACTATTGCAAACAAGCCCAAGCCTAGGGCCAAGTCTGTGATAGAGATGACTGCCAAGGAGTTCTTGGAAAGGCATCGGCGCAACCCATATGCGGAAGATCAAGAACCCACTTTGGTCAACTGCCCATTCTGGAACCAGTTTCAGTGGGCAATCTATTTTGATGTGATCAAAGCAAAGAAGAATCTTTATGTTGATGTCCGCTCCATTGGCATTGCCTATATGGAGAAGGATCCTGCCTACTTTGGTGAAGCTCTGCAGATGTGTACTCAGCTGAATATTCTCAGGATCATGGAGTTCAACAAGGACTTTGATGCGGATTTGGTGGCTCAGTTTTATGCCATGGTTCATCTGGGAACTGATGCGGAAAGGACCTTGACTTGGATGACTAGTGGCAAACTTCTATCTGTCAAATGGAAGGCATTCATGGAATTGTTTGGGATTGAAGATCAAGGGCTTGAGAACCCGGTTGGCTTTCGTCCTCACCAGAAGGCAACTTCTACTCACAAGCAAGCTCTTTGGCCGTTCTGCACTATGAAGATTAACCCCGAGATGCAGAAGGAGACGTATGAGTTGCCTGCCTACTTAGACATACTTCATCGCATCTTCAGGGAGAATCTTTTCCCACGGATTGGGAACTTGGATATGGTTCACTCGTTTCTCGTGGACATGTTACTTTTCTGTCAGCATGAGAAGGAAGAAAACACTAGAGAGTCCTTGGATATCTCTCATGTCATGTGGTATGAGCTTCTCACCGCTATCTCCAAGCGCAAGTGCCCCATCTATGGGCCTTTTCTCATGTTTCTTATTGAGAAGGCTTGGGAGCACACTCTTCCTGGTGTCGTGCTAGAGACTAGCGAGTTGATCCCTCATGAGATCAAGCGTCTGAGGAAGAAGGAGAACTGGGGCACTTCGGTACTGAGGTCTGGGATTCCATCTGGAGCTGACGAAGTTGAGACAGAGGCTGATGTTGACGATGATGAGGACTATGCACCCCCTAGAGTGGAGCCCTGTGGGCAAAGAAGCTCAAGCGCAAGATGAAGAAACTCTTCTGCATGGAGTATCATGGACAGTATATGGCTCATGTGTCTGAGTAGAAGGACAGAAGCCGTCACAAGGAGCTCATGTGTCAGTTAGGTACAACAGTTGCTAGCAGATCTAAGGGCAAGATCACAGAGGAGGAGGAGGAGGAGTGGGTTCGGTAGCACTGCCCGTGGATAGACTCAGACATTGAGCAACCCCCTGCTGATGACGGAGGAGCAGACGATCACGAGGGGATGTGATGATGGCGATCATCAGTTGTGCTATCACCTGGGGCTGTAGCAACACTCTTTGCCCTTTTGGTGTCTCGATGCCAAAGGGGGAGAAAGTTTAGGGATTTGTCGCTGTTGAGTTGCAAGTGTGTCTTATTTGCCTTTGTTGCTGTCGAGTTGCGAGCGTGTCTTATTTGCCTTGTCTGTCTCTCTCGCAAACTCTTTTCTCATCATTTGCTTTGGTTTGGTTTGTGTTCGTGAGACCTGGTATCCTATCATATGGTGTGTGAAATATGCTACACGATCCTATTATTTTCTTTGTATGTCAAGTACTTTAGTAGTTTGTGAGTTCATGCTTATCTCATATGTCTACTTTTCTCACTTGCTACTCTATTGCTTCCTAGCTCATATATGTCTCATCTTTGATGCAAATGTGGCCAGACTATAAAATATAGGGGGAGTGTTGATCCTAAATTGTGTACTTTGCTATCTAAGGGCACTTCTAATTAAGTGCACATATTTAGGGGGATCCCGTCTATATTTTGTTGTCCCTAGGATTCACATATTATCATTTCATTCCTTTGTGCAAATCCCGTGTTGTCATCAATCCACCAAAAAGGGGGAGATTGTTAGGGCATGTATCTCTCTCTCTAAGTAGTTTTGGTTATTGATGACAACGCTTTTGTGGACTAATCGTGTGCTTTGAGTATTTCAGTGATTCATTCATTGGCACGAGAAGATTCTTTCCCCTCGGAGTTTTAAAGTGAAGACAGTGTAGTCTCCTTCCTTCCAGTTTTGGTGGATTTGAGTCGTAGGAGACACTGTACTATCAAGAGGGGGGCGCATTGGAAAGGATAGGGTGGAATCAACACGTACACTTCATCTTTGCAATCCCAGCTCCTTTCCTCTCCTTGCAGGTTGTCGTTTCAACGGAAGTGGAGATTGTGAGGAGATAGCGGTAGTACCACCGCCAGCGCGGTAGTACCACCCGTGGTCCTCAAGCGGCAGTACCTCTGTCCTACATCAGTAGTACCGTCCTGGATCGGCACCGCTACCGCCTTGATTCGAGGATGTCTTTTCTCGTGTCAGGATGTGCGGTAGTAGTAGCGGTAGTAGGAGCGGTAGTACCGCCCGTGAGCGGTAGTACCACGGATACCACCGCTACTAGTGCCGCCCAGACCCTCATTCTCTCTCATGTTCTCCCTCTTCTTCTTCTACTCTCTGTCACCGCGGTAGTACTGCTGGGGGTCGCAGTAGTACCACTGCTACCAGCGGTAGTACCGCCCCACTTACTAGTAGCACCGCTCTGTGCGGGCTGAAGAGGGGGATAACGGTTGGATTGGTTTCCCCACTATAAAAGGAGTTCTTCTTCTTCAAGTTAACCTACCTCTTTCCCCCCAAGCTCCATTGTTGGTCCAAAGCTCTTTTTTGCCTGATCTCTCTCCCTAGCCAATAAAACTTGTTGATCTTCTAGGGATTGGTTGAGAAGGCCCAGATCTACACTTACACCAAGAGAAATTTGATTCCGCCTACTAATCCCTTACAGATCTTGTTACTCTTGGGTGTTTGAGCACCCTAGACGGTTGAGGTTACCTCAGAACCACATTCCGTTGTGGTGAAGGTCCGTGGTATCATTGGGAGCCTCCAATTAAGTTGTGGAGATAGCCCCAACCTTGTTTGTAAAGGTTCAGTCGCCGCCTTCAAGGGCACCAGTTGTGGAATCACGACATCTAGCGTTGTGTGAGGGCATGAGGAGAATATGGTGGCTCTAGTGGCTTATTGGGGAGAATTGTGCCTCCACACCGCTCCAACGGAGACGTACTTCCTCTCAAAGGGAAGGAACTTTGGTAACACATCATCTTCTCCACCGGCTCCACTCTTGGTTATCTCTTACCTTTGCTTGTGCAAGCTTATATTGTTTTGTATCCCTTGCTTGATTGTGTGCTAGTTGTTGTTGCATCATATAGGTTGCTCACCTAGTTGCATATCTAGACAACCTATTTTGTTGCTAAGTTTAATTTGGTAAAGAAAAGATAATAATTGTTAGTTGCCTATTCACCCCACCACCGAAGTCCCTCTGCTTCAAGAGGCGCACGACATTGGTGATGCAGGGTGCCACCGCCCGTAGAGCCCGCTCCCGGTCAACAGGAGCCAGCTCGTCAAAGACGGCGTCCAATGGCACGAATGGATTCCGGTGACGGAGCCCTGAGAGGATTCGCCCGGCAACGGCGACCGCAGCCCGCAACCCCTCCTTATCCAGCTCCGCCCCCACCATCGCGTGGAGACGACTCAACTCCTTGGAGATATAGGTGAAGAAGGAGACCAGGTCAGGAGGCTGCAGCTCGTTGAAGTCGACGGGGTGCTCGAACGGGTTTAGCCTAATGCTCGTCATGGTCGTGCTGGCACGACGGTAGGCATCGCGCAGCCGCAACACGTGCGTGGCAACATGGTCCACCAAGTGGCTGAGGCCATCCCGGACCTCGTCCTGGTCGGCCTGCTCGCGCTCCAGCCAGCTCGCCTGACCGCCTATCGTATCTCCCGCTTTCTGCAGCAACGCCGCCGACGCCTCAAGCATCTTTTGGTGGACTCCTGCCACTTTTGAAGCTTTGTGAACTCCTGCACAAAAAGGAGTATGGCACTCCTCTCCTCCTTGAGCTCACGGAGCTCCACGTCCTTGGCCCTGAGCTCTGCATCCTTGGCCTGGAGCTCCTGTGTTAGGAGCCTCACCTCAGGCTTTGTGATCTGGTGCGCCGCCATGGAACCAGGTACAAGCAATGGGGAGAGGAAGCAAAGGGGGCAAAATGGCTGAAAGACAATGCAATCTACGGGAAGGCGGAGGGAGCTAGCCAGCCGAGGAGCGGGGTGAATCTTTTGGTTTTCACCATGGGGAAACACCAGTCGACGACTTTTTGTATCAGGGAGCAGTGTGGGTTTTACAGGCGGAGTCATCGTGACTAATTGTTGCCGCGCCGGCTCCCGTCAATCAAAAAAATAAAAATCATGCCGCACCCAAAGACCAGAGCAACGCCGCGGTGGATATTTAAATTTACCTACCGGCAAGGAGATAAAAAAAGGGGTGAAAAAACAAATGTGGCGGCGGCTGAGCTAATCGGTCGCACTAGCCCAACTAGCTAGCCACCGTGCTTCACTGATGTACTCGGCGGGAAAGGTGGTATTTCGTGATTTGATGACTCATTTACTTGGTTCGGTGCTACGATCGAGGAGGACCCAGAAAACGCGCGGTAGGGCGTCCCATGTCTCGGCAAGGAAGAAAAATATGTGTGCACCACCCGGGAGGACCCCGAAACCGCGCGGTAGGGTGTGCCACGTCTCGGCACGGAGGAAAAATGTGCGTGTAAAAATATACTGTATGAGACATACTAGTTATGGTTCGACCTCGGGATCTAGCTAGTCGGTCGAAAACACCCCAGTAGCCACACAGCTTCATCATGCTAACATGGCACGGAGGATAGGTGTGGTTAGCTCCGTATCGACCAGCCACAACGTCTCTTGTTCTAAGCGATTCTTCTATTTTCCAAGCTTTTTTAGTTATAATAACACCACGGCAAGCTAGCGCCGCTCTTCGTGTGTGACTGTGCATCTAAAGGTTAGACGATGGAGAGGAGAGAGAAATTTCAAACATGGGACCCACCAGTAAGTGAGTCAACGGTCATGCACGTGTTGACGAGCCACTCCCTCTACTCTACTCAACGTAATACTGTATAAAATCAAGTTATGGGACAAAGCCAACAATTGTTGTTGTTTCAGGCTATCAACTTACGCTTTGTAGTCTAGATTGCCAGTTTGAATCTCATCTTTCAGATTTGTTAGTTTTAGGTCCAAATTTGATCAATGACAAGTGGGACCCCCATGTGTTGTTCCGATATTTTAGTGTAGGATGTTTTTTTTGAACAAACACTTTGCGCGCTTAGACAACTAATGGCGCGAGTTACACATATTTTGCACATTTAGGAACAAAAATGATAGCGGCATAGAATATCACACCCACCCCGCAGCTTAGATGCGATGGTGATACGAGTTTTTACGTCGTTGGAACTGAGATTCAATGGCTTGGGAGTAGTCTTTCTAATTATGCGCAATTCCAAACTCTCCAAGTTTTTTTTGCAAATAAAACATTCAGGCCTCGTGTGTGCCACTGCATCTTGGATCCAATGGTTCCCAGTTGCTCATATTAGGTGCTCCCCGTAACTTAATTAGCCGCTACGGTGATACGAGCATCTAGGTCATATGATCTGTGATCAGATGCCACATGCATAGTACTTGTACTTTCTGCGCAATTCCCAAACTCTCTCAGGCGTATATTGCAAAAACATTCAAACCTCCTACTGTGAGCCGTTAGATCTCGGGGAACTCGTATCACCATAGAATCTACAGTGCGGGAACACCTCATATTCTCCCATGCGAGAAAACATCAGGTGCTCTCGCAGCTTGAATGATACGGTGATACGAGCTTCGAGGTTGTTCATCTAAGATCCAATGGCATCTAAGTAGTCTTTGTTCTTGTAAGCAGTGGCCGAACTCTTTGGGGGCTTTCTGCAAAAAAACATTCGAACCACCTAGGAGTTGTTGGATCACAGATCCAATGGCTCCAAAAGCTTGTATCACCAAACCATCTAATCTGTGGTAGCACATGATATTCTTACATACATGAGAATATGAGGTCCTCCTTCATCTTGGATGCTACGGTGATACGAGCCTCGAGGTCGTTGGATATGGGATCCAAGGGCATCTGAGTAGTTTTTGTACAAATTGTGTGCAATTATCAAACTCATTAAGGTTTCCTGTAAAAATATTAAGACATCCTGTGAGTTGCTATATCTCAGATCTACAAGCTCCAAGCAACTCGTATCAGCATATAGCATCTAACGTGTGGGGGCACATGATATTCTCCCGGGCAGGGGGTGCACAACCAATCGGTGTTTGGGAGGGTGGGGACAAATATAATGTTCAAATAATATAATCTAAACAATCCTAAATAGAGCTTCACAATTTTATCTAAGGACGAGGGGTTAACCCCCGACAATCTACATAGCTCCGCCGAAACACAACATTTGCATGTATGTAGTACTAGACTTAATATTCATGTTCCAGTTTCCTGTTCATTTTAAATATTGAATTGAGGACCATGCATGTCTTACATTTTACTCCCTTTGTTCCTAAATATTACTCTTTTTTAGAGATTTCAAATGGACTGCCACATACGAATGTATATAGACATATTTTAGAGTGTAGATTCACTCATTTTGCTCCATATGTAGTCACTTGTTAAAATCTCTAGAAGACAATATTTATGAACAAAGTGAGTATTTTTGAATTCGTGTCATACATGCATGGTTTGGAAAAATATATGCACTATACTTACTGGATTGTTATTGTATTTGTGTGTGTGTGTGTGGTCATATGCTTGATACATACAAAGTTTTCTCACCACCATACCGTTCATCTTTTAAATTTGAATTTGCAATTAAAAACTTACTAGGGATACCATGAAATGTGAAATCCATGTTGATATCACTATATCACAAACTAACTCTAATTCAAGAACTTGTCATAAATCAATTACCTAGTTGAGATTACTATTTGCAAGGAAAATACGGGCATTATAATACATATAGATTCGTTTGGCAATTTAAAAGATTCCTTTTGTATTCTCGAATGGTAGCACCCAATGGTGTACCAGCCAGACTCGGGCTCATGTTGATCCTTGAAAAAATAGGGCTCGTGTCCTTCTGGTGGCGTGCGTGGTACACACATTAGCCAACCCCAACCAGTCGAGCCTCCGCGTTTCGAGTCGAAATATCTGGTGGCCAAAATTCCAGCCCTAGGAAATTCCCCTCATGTCCCCGATCCATAATGACTACCGATGAACATTGGAGGGATGCTTTTGTAACTAGCCAACGTTACCTACCGTGCCGAGCACGGTTCAATTCCCTCGGTTGCCGCTGCCCAAGGTCACCCGTCAACTCCATTGCCTAGTACTAATAGGAGTACTACACTAGGGTGAGTATAGAATTGAGCCCCGTTTGTTCGTGCCTAGTACTTGAGTTAATATAGTAGGCAATGCACTGGTATGGAGGGATTATCCTTTTACTCTGCATATATAACTTGTCTGTAGTCTAACTAAGCAAAATGTTTGACCAAAGCCTTTCTTAAGAAATATTAACATCTACAACAGTAAAGATGTATTGCTTGAAAATTTATTGCATGATGTAGGTTATGATATTGTTTCGAATCCTGGATTTTAAATTTCAGAAAATCCAAAAGTGACCAGAAATTCATGAAACTGAGCATGGTCTCGTGATATGGCACAAATATTCCTACATAATTTTTCTTCAATTTGAGACAAGCTGCTTATGAGAAGTTGAACAAATGAAGAGCCAAGGTATTTTGGAACAAAGACCTGTCACGTTAAGGCGAACACTTTCAATACTCAAACCATGGGTGTTTACATGCCGCCACGACTCCCGCTTCTCATCGGCAGGGGCTGTCCGAGCAAGCATGTGAGTCGCGTGAGGCGTGCGAGCAGATCGCTGCGCCGGCTGACTGGGAGGCGTGCGAGTTGGCCGCTGCGCAGGCTCGCCGGGAGGCGAGCCCTTTGACCAGGCTCCGCCGCCCACCTTCGTCCCAACTGCCCCCACTTTTAATGGCGCCGGCACCGTAGTTTAAAATCACCCCTGCACTACCTAGTATCGCTACAATCTTCTCTCTTCCTCTCTGATTCTCCTGTCGTCTACCTCCAACCAGCTTAACCTAATCGTACGCCATGCAGCATCACGATGGTCTGCCCTTAGTCTTCTAGTTTCCCGAGGAAGACACCCAACCGGAGTCTCAAGAACATAAGGCACTTTCGGAAGAGCTTGAACCGGCCTTGCGGGAAGACGTCGCGCCTGTCCCCGCTCCCATTTCGGCTCTCGTTGCCCCGACTGCGCCAACGCCCATCCCCATGAAATTGATGGGCTGGGAGCCGAGCTTGATGCCACATGGTTCCACGAGGTCCCCGTTGACTTTCACGCGCCCGTGCACCTGCCAGTGCATGCGCCTGCACGTGCACTAACGCGTGCGCCCGTGCACATGAATGTCTCCGTCGTGCCGTTGCTAGCGCATGTCCCCGCGTGGGTGCTAGTGCCCCCCTCAAGGGCGTGGATGGCCGCCGTCGACAGCTTCCTTGCGCCAACGCTAGTCGCCTCCTCCCGCCAGTTGACTCGCTCCTGGAGACTGAAGTCCAGAACATTCTGGCCTTCCTTGAAGCTAGGGCCAACGTCCAGGAGTAAGCAAACAACGGCGTAAGACGCCGCCGTCGCCGTCGCCATCGGTCACTGGCCTGACGACACATAGAGCATGGTAGAGGAGCCGCTTCACATCGCAAGACGCCCCCACCGCCGCCACGTAATCTGAATTTTCCAAGAAAAATGTTCGGATTGCCATGCTTAAAATGTGAACATTTATCATTTCCGTTTATTTTAGATTGATCGTTGTACGAATGTAAAGCCGGGGTCAGACTGAATGAAATCTATGGTTTGATCTATTGAATGTTCTGCTAGAGCCGTATCAAATTAAATATAAAACATATTCAAGCCACATGTATTCCTTCTCATTGCAAACATTTCATATTAAATACCACCTCAATTCCAAATATTTTCTTAGGGAAGTCACTTCCAAATACTTGTAGGGCGCGACCAGTCCCCTTGTTCGAGCACTAGGCGATACATCTATTTATCAACGCATTTAATTATTATGGAGTAGTAGATAAATCGTACTATATAACTTGTACGTCACGGTCACTTTTGTTCTTAAACTTGTTACATGTATAATCCATACCTATACCATCTATACCAAAGGGGCAGATCCAATTAATCTCGGCCATCAAATCATGTCAATCCAACGACCTAGACTTCTTCAATGTCGAGCGATCAACACGTTTAGCTTGCAGTTAATTTCAAGCCAAAAATAGTGCTAATCACATAATAACACGCAAATAATATCCTACTTAATATTACATGCCCTTAATATACTTCTAAATTAACGTGCATTGCACGTACACATTGACTAGTACTACTAGTATGTGAAACTGGTGCCGTAACTTGTCAACATGTTCAGATATGGTCAATGGCAACATCGCCCGCGAGTTCTTCGTGTTTGCCCATGCGTTTAAACATAGAAGGGGAGGAGAGAGAGAGCAGGCATGGAACCCACCAGTAAGTAAAGGCGAATAGTAGTATATGCTAACGAGCCGGTCCCACTAATATACTAAAAATAATATTAAAAGATGTTATCCATTAAATAGGTTGTGGTGATATAAAAATATTATATCAACAAAGGGGGGTACAACAAACATTGTTGTACTATGTTGCCTATTGATGTGCGGCTTGAAGGCATGGTCGCATGTTCGATCCTTGTCCTTTTTAATTTATATAGAATAGTTTCATGATAGGTGGGCCTCTCGGTGTGTAGTTTATAGCACTTTAATTTGTGGGTCAAAATTTATTCCATTACAGGTGGACTATCGGTGTGTAGTTTTATAGCTTATTTGTAATAATTAAAGAGTACAATAGAGTTTTGGCAAAAATACCATGGTGCGACGTTGAAGGTGAGAAAAGACGTGTGAGAGAGAGTGATGAACGAGCCAGAGGGAAATCAATTGGGGGAGGTGCGGGGGTTGCAACGATGTTTGGGGTAGTTGTGGGCCGAATGCTACGAATATATAATCTAAACCCACCGGAATAAATGCCTTCACAAATTAATCCAAGGTTGGAGTCCCCCTCACAATGTAAATAGCTCCGGCTCTGCGAGGGGTGGAGAGGTAGCTTCAATGTGTGGAAGATACAGCGTGAGAAAGCGAGGTCAATCAAAACACGGATAGATAGAGAGACAAAGTGAGTGTGGTCCGGCATTCGTTGAAAAGATATATATGCTCTGGAGAGATATTGTCCGATTGAGCTTTTGGGAAGGGTGAGGGCTGTAAGATAGATCTTGAGAGATGATCCAGTCATAGACATGTAGATATATTTTGCACGTGGGAGGAAGCAACGTCAATCGATTACATAAATAAAGGGAGAGAGATTGAGCGAGTGTGGGTCGTTGTGCGATCGAAAGAGTGAGACGGGTTGGAGAGAGCGACCTAGATAGACAATGTGCGTGAGAGAGTATACAATATGAATATGTCGAATGAGACTCAAACATGGAGATATATCATTTGTGTCCGAGAAAGAGCAAGGTCAATCGAGACATACAGAGATAGAGAGAGAGAGATTGAGTGAGCGTGGCCCGCCATGAGGTCGAAAGAGTTGGGTGGCTTGGATGGACTGACCTAGATAGACAATCTACGTGAAAGAGTATAGAGTGTGTCAATCGAGGCCCGAACAGGGAGATATATCATTTGTGTGTGAAATAAAGCGAGGTTAATCGAGACTTAGATAAACAGAGAGAGATTGAGCGAGTGTGGCCCGCCGTGCGGAAGAAAGAGTGAGACAGTCTCGAGAGAGTGACCTAGATAGACAACGTGCGTGCATGCGCACGAGGGGGGCTAGATAGTCAATGCATGTATATAGCGAGAGAGGGTGGGAGGGAGAGAGAGAGCTCGGCATGGAGTGCAATGGCTGGTGTGTGAGGTTGATACATTTGGCAACAGAGTGGAAAAGAGGGGTTGTGTAGTTGAGAGAGTTAGAGATCGAAAACATGGAGAGAAAGAATGAACGTGTGTCAGAAACCGGTAGCTTCCTAAGGTGGTTACGAGAGGAATATTGATCGATACAAGAACTATATGTAGCGTGTGTGCCAAAGGAGGGGGTGGGGTGGGGCTAAAAACAACATTTGAACGTAGATAGTACGAGACTTAATATCGACGTTTCAATTTAGTGTACATTGTAAGATTTGAATTGAGGACATGCATATGGCTTCCGTAATTATTTCGAATTCGTGCCATACTAGGTTTGGAAAAGTTGACATTGACTCAATTGTTGTGCTATTTAGAAGGTCATATGTTTGAACCCAACCAAAGTTTTCTCACTACCATGGTTTTCATCATATACATATGAATTTGTATTAAAAAAGTAGCATGGATACCGTGAAATGTGAAATCCACGTTAGAATTGGAGATCGCTATGTGACACACACTCTAATTCAAATAACTCCTCATTAATTAATTTATAGTATCTCGTTTCGAATGACTAACTATTTGCAAAGAAAACACGGACATGGTAATACATACAGATTTGTTTGCTAATGAAATAAGATTCATTTGCATTCTCAAATGTAGGCGCACCAGGCAGACCAGGGGCGTGTCGTGGTGATCGCATGTGTCGTACGGACGCTAGCGCCCAACCAACCACCACCTCCCTCCCCCCCCCCCCCCCACAAAAAAAGAATGACGACAAAACAAGTTCGTGCTTCCATGTTTCGGGTTGAAATATCTGGCAGCCCCAATTCCATCCCTGGAAAATCTCCCTTTTCCACCATCCCCTTCCACGCGCCCAGAGCGCTCAAATCCCTAATTTGCTGCCAACCCAAGCAAAGTTCGAATCACTCCTCATCTCGTCTTGATACGTCTTCAACGTATCTATAATTTTTTATTGTTCCATGCTATTGTATTATCTGTTTTGGATGTTTAATGGGCTTTATTATGCACTTTTATATTATTTTTGGGATAACCTATTAACCAATGGCCCAGTGCAAATTGTTGTTTTTTTTGCTTATTTCAGTGTTTCGCAAAAAAGGAATATCAAACGGAATCCAAACGGAACGAAACCTTCGCGAGGATATTTTTTGGAACAAACGCAATCCAGGAGACTTGGAGTGGAGGTCAAGGAAGCAATGAGGCGGCCACGAGGTAGGGCAGCGCGCCCAGGGGGTAGGCGCGCCCCCACCCTCGTGGGCCCCACGGAGCTCCACCGACCTACTTCTTTCGTCTATATGTACTCTTATACCCTGAAAACATCCAAGGGAGCCACGAAACCACTTTTCCACCGCCACAACCTTCTGTATCCGTGAGATCCCATCTGGGGACCTTTTCCGGCGATCTGCCGGAGGGGAATTTGATCACAGAGAGCTTCTACATCAACACCATAGCCTCTCCGATGATGTGTGAGTAGTTTACCACAGACCTTCGGGTCCATAGTTATTACCTAGATGGCCTCTTCTCTCTCTTTGGTTCTCAATACAAAGTTCTCCTTGATGTTCTTGGAGATCTATTCGATGTAATACTTTTTGCGGTGTGTTTGCCGAGATCTGATGAATTGTGGGTTTATGATCAAGTTTATCTATGAACAATATTTGATTCTTCTCTGAATTCTTATATGCATGATTTGATATATTTGCAAGTATCTTCGAATTATCAGTTTGGTTTGTCCTACTAGATTGATCTTTCTTGCAATGGGAGAAGTGCTTAGCTTTGGGTTCAATCTTGCGGTGCTCGATCCCAGTGACAGAAAGCGAACCGACACGTATTGTGTTGTTGCCATCGAGGATAAAAAGATGGGGTTTATTTCATATTGCTTGAGTTTATCCCTCTACATCATGTCATCTTGCCTAATGCGTTACTCTGTTGTTATGAACTTAGTACTCTAGATGCATGCTGGATAGCGGTCGATGTGTGGAGTAATAGTAGTAGATGCAGAATCGTTTCGGTCTACTTTACATGGACGTGATGCCTATGTTTATGATCATGCCTAGATATTCTCATAACTATGCGCTTTTCCATCAATTCCTTGGCAGTAATTTGTTCACCCACCGTAATATATGCTATCTTGAGAGAAGCCACTAGTGAAACCTATGGCCCCCGGGTCTACTTTACATCATATAGTTTCCGATCTACAATTCTAGTTTACTATTTATTTTATTTTATTTTGCAATCTTTACTTTTCAATCTATACAACAAAAATACCAAAAATATTTATCTTATTATCTTTATCAGATCTCACTTTCGTAAGTGACCGTGAAGGGATTGACAACCCCTTTATCGCGTTGGTTGCGAGGTTCTTGTTTGTTTGTGCAGGTACTAGGCGACTTGCGTGTAGTCTCCTATTGGATTGATACCTTGGTTCTCAAAAACTGAGGGAAATACTTATGCTACTTTGCTGCATCACCCTTTCCTCTTCCAGGGAAAACCAACGGATGCTCAAGAGGTAGCAAGAAGGATTTCTGGCGCCATTGCCGGGGAGATCTACACTCAAGTCAAGACATACCAAGTACCCATTACAAACTCTTATCCCTCGCATTACATTATTTGCCATTTGCCTCTCGTTTTCCTCTCCCCCACTTCACCTTTATCTTTTCTTCGCCCTTCTTCCGTTCGATCTTTTGTTTGCTTGTGTTACCATGTACCTTCTTTTTGCTTGCATCTTCGCTTGCTAAAAGTTTATGGATCCTCATCCACTTGCTAAACTCTTTAAGAGATACAATTATGATGAACATATTGCTAGTGAGTTGAGTGCATTAGATTATCTTTATGAGGTTTTGCTTGAAATTCGTGAATCTGAAAAGTGTGATGAATTACTTTATGAAGCGATTCGCGATAGATCTTTGAATAAAAAGCATGATTGCAATGATTTTATTATCAATTCTATTGATGTAAATTGTGCTAATAATATGCAAAACCCTAAGCTTGGGGATGCTAGTTTTTCTCTGTCCTCTACTTGTTGCAATGATCATGATTGGGGTGATAGTGCTTCCTATGATCTTGAAAATTTATTTAAGCCCCATGATGAATATGAGATTGATAATAATGTTTGCAATAATATTGAGAGTGCGTTTGGAAGAGTGTCAACTATAGATCCCACATATTTGGAGAATGTTCAATCCTATGAAGTTTTTGATAAAAGTGGGTTTGGAGAGGTCATGACTTTAGTTAATGTTAATCCCACTATTTTGGAAGAGTGTTAACTTTGCATGCATGTGGATCGTGTTGAGAATATTTTATGTGATAGCTATATTGTTGAATTTGAGTATGATCCTACATGTAATTATTATGAGAGAGGAAAATGTGGTTGTATAAATTTTCATTGTAGCGACCAGACCTCAAACGGTCCAATCTCTGTGCTCGGGTGTCATCCCTGGATCAGTAATGCTGACACCACACAGTACTTGAAGGATTTATAACAGAGTAGCAATCACACACTTATTACATCGAGTGTCTCAAGAGAGAACTTATTACAATAAATATGGCTTAAGGCCATCTAATAACGATAACAGCGAAAGGCTTGTAAGATAAGTGAGTCCATCAACTCCAACGGCATCACTGAGTATAGAACCACGACCTAAAGGCACCTTAATCATCGTCTGAAAAGTCTGCAACATTAACGTTGCAGCCCGAAACGGGTCAGCACATGGAATATGCTGGCAATGTAACACATAGAGAGCAATGGAATGAAATAGGCTATACTATATGCATATATGACTGGTGGAAAGCTCTATGGTTACAGTTTTTGCGTAAAGCCAATTTTTCCCTACTGCAAAGGAATACATTTTATTTAACTATCATGGTAGTTGTTAAACATTGAGAATGGTTGACAACATTCTCAATCCCAATTAAGCATCATCATTAAACAAAACCCAACACAATTAATTTTAGAGTAACATGTTGAGATTCACATGATAATCCAGATACAAGTACTCAAGATGTCCATAACCGGGGACACGGCTAACCATGATTAGTTTATACACTCTGCAGAGGTTTGCGCACTTTTCCCCACAAGACTCGATCTCCTCCATTGGATTTCTCGCACTACATGGTGTTTGAGAAACGGATGACCGAGACATAGTCTTTCAGAAGCGCTAGCACCATACGAACGGGTAGACCGTACCAACCTACATCCCCTACATATGCTAGTCTACCACTGTAAGAGTTCGCACGACTTAGTCAACTATGCTAGAGCCCATAGTAGCTTGTGGCTGCACACGGAAGTTTCTAGCATGAATAATCTCATGATCCCTTTGAGCCTGGGTGGCGGTCCAAAAGAAAAACAGGCAATCGTTGGAATACCCAGGTGCCTCAATCCACCCAGATGTGTATTTAAGTTGCCACCTTAGATAAACCATTAATTTAACAATCTCACATCTGCCATGGATACACTCACCCAATCCACGTCTACTAGCATAGCATAGAATAATAAGCAACGTAGAAGTAACTCCCAAAGGTTTGATAATAAACAGGTAATAGGTTCTACCTCAACTACTTCCCAAACCACAAATTAATTAGATCCTAATCATGCAATGTGCGAGGATTGATCTAATGCAATAAAATTGGGTAGTAGGAGGTATGATCAAAGTGTTACTTGCCTTGCTGATGATCCGCAAAACCTAGCGATTCGAAGTAGCAAGCGGCGCACTCTGGGTACTCTATCACAAACAAACAAGCATACAATAAGTACTCAACTAATGCACAGGTAAAACCCAAATAAGAGATCTAACCAGAAAGTTCAACTTAAGAACTCCGGTTGGCAAAAAGAATCAAATCGAACGAAGCAACGAAAGACAAACGGCAAAAGAAACAAGATTCGTTTACTATTCTGGATCTAGGGCAATTTTTACAGTGGAAAAAGCTTGTTTGAGTTGGTTAAACGGAAAGAGGGTTTCGAGACGAAACTCCAGGCGCTTCAATCGCCTGATTCCGATAAACGAGCGAAAAGTTATACTAAAACGAACATCGGATCAGGAATCGCGATTAGAAAAATCGCGGATTTAATCTGAGAAAAAAGAAAAACAAACAAACGGTCGAACGCTCGCTAAAAAAATAAACCGAAAAAACCGATCTATTAAAAAACGAACCTAAAAAACCGAACAAAACCGATGGAAAACCGATCGGTTTTCAAAAAAACCGGCGGCGAAAAAAACTACCTCCGGCGGCGGCGCGGCGGGCGGCGGCATGGCGAGGCGGGCTAGGGGCGGCTACGGTTTTCCGTGGGGGGGGGTGGCGGCTGGGCCTCCCGGCTATTTAAAGCCGGCCGGGTAGGGAGTCCAGGTCGGACACGGCCCGGTATGTCGGTTCGCACTTTTTTTATATAATTACGCTTAGAAAAAAACCAAAAGGAATACTAAGCGGACTCCAAAAATCCCGAAATAAATTTTCCCGGGCTTCTAAAATCAAGCAGCACAGGATGAACATTTATTTGGGGCCTAAATGCAATTTTGAAAAACACGCATTTTCCTAATTCAAATAAAATAGCAAATAAAACCAAAATAAATCTTATTTGATTTTTTTATTAAATCCTCCATATTTCTTTATTTTGGGAAAGTCATTTTATTCCCTCTCTCATATTTTTGTAATAGAAATAACTGAAGATAAAATAAATAAAATCAAATGATCCTATTTTCAAAATTTGAGAAAAACTCAAATATGAAAATAACGAAATCCCCAACTCTCTCCGAGGGTCCTTGAGTTGCGTAGAATTTTCTAGGATCAGCCAAAATGCAAAAAATATATGCTATGCAATGATGATCTAGTGTATAACATTCCAAATTGAAAATTTGGGATGTTACGTTCATGTTGCTAAATTTCCTCTCGTTAAGTTGAGAGTGCTATTCTTTCTTCCTTTTTCCTTGCATATGCTAGATCTAGCTTGTCTTGCTAATTTGTTTTCCTATAAAATTCCTATGCATAGGGAGTATATTATACTTATATGTGATTCTCATATACTACATGATGCTCCCTTCGTGTTTCAATTGTTGTCTTTCATGTGAGCATCATTAAAATTATGCCTAGCTAGGGGCGTTAAATGATAGCGCTTGTTGGGAGGAAACCCAATTTTATTTTTGTTCCTTACTTTTTGTTCATGTTTAGTAATAAATAAAGCATCTATCATATGTTATGATTGTGTTTTTTATGTTTTAATTAGTGTTTGTGCCAAGTAGAGCCTTTAGGATCTTCTTGGGTGATTGTTATTTGACCTTGCTGTAAAAAACAGAAAGTATGCGCTCATGAGAATAATTTTAGTTTTTTACCAGAGAGCGATAAAATACCAATTCCAACGGCAGTAGATCAATATAAAAGCTATTTAGGACATCCTAATTTATCAGGATTTTTGGAATTACAGAAGTATTCGAAACCTACAGATTACTACAGACTGTTCTGTTTTTGACAGATTCTGTTTTTTCGTGTGTTGTTTGCTTATTTTGATGAATCTATGGCTAGTATCGGGGGATATGAACCATAGAGAAGTTGGAATACAGTAGGTTTAACACAAATATAAATAAAGAATTAGTTCATTACAGTAACTTAAGGTGGTGATTTGTTTTCTTATACTAACGGAGCTCATGAGATTTTCTGTTGAGTTTTGTGTTGTGAAGTTTTCAAGTTTTTGGGTAAAGATTTGATGAATTTTGGAACAAGGAGTGGAAAGAACCTAAGCTTGGGGATGCCCAAGGTACCTCAAGGTAAAATCCAAGGAAAACCAAAAGCCTAAGCTTGGGGATGCCTCGGAAGGCATCCCCTCTTTCGTCTTCATCTATTGGTAACTTTACTTGAGGCTATATTTTTATTCACCACATGATATGTGTTTTGCTTTGAGCGTCTTGTATGATTTGAGTCTTTGCCTTTTAGTTTACCATAATCATGATTGTTGTACATACCTTTGGGAGAGACACACATGAATTGAAATTTGTTAGAATACTCTATGTGCTTCACTTATATCTTTTGGGCTAGATAAATTTTGCTCTAGTGCTTCACTTATATCTTTTTAGAGCACGGTGGTGGTTTTATTTTATAGAAATTATTGATCTCTCATGCTTCACTTAAATTATTTTGAGAGTCTTTTAGAACATCATGGTAATTTTCTTTGGCAATAAAATTATTCCTAATATGATAGGCATCCAGGATGGGTATAATAAAAACTTTCATACAGAGTGCATTAAATATTATGAGAAGTTTCATACTTGGTAGTTGTTTTAAGATATAAAGATGGTAATATTAGAGTCGTGCTAGTTGAGTAATTGTGGAATTGAGAAATACTTGTGTTGAAGTTAGCAAGTCCCGTAGCATGCACGTATGGTAAACGTTGTGTGACAAATTTGAAGCATGAGGTGTTCTTTGATTGCTTTCCTTATGAGTGGCGGTCGGGGACGAGCGATGGTCTTTTCCTACCAATCTATCCCCCTAGGAGCATGCATGTAGTTCTTGGTTTTGATAACTTGTAGATTTTTGCAATAAGTATGTGAGTTCTTTATGACTAATGTTGAGTCCATGGATTATACGCACTCTCACCCTTCCATCATTGCTAGCCTCTTTGGGGCCGTGCATTGCCCTTTCTCACCTCGACAGTTGGCGCAAACTTCGCCGGTGAATCCAAACCCCGTGATATGATACGCTCTATCAGACATAAGCCTCCTTATATCTTCCTTAAAACAGCCACCATGCCTACCTATTATGGCATTTCCATAGCCATTCCAAGATATATTGCCATGCAACTTTCCACCATTTCGTTTATTATGACACGCTCCATCATTGTCACATTGCTTTGCATGATCATGTAGTTGACATCATATTTGTGGCAAAGCCACCTTCATAATTCTTTCATACATGTCACTCTTGATTCATTGCATATCCCGGTACACCGCCGGAGCCATTCACATAGTCATATTTTGTTCTAAGTATCGAGTTGTTATTCTTGAGTTGTAAGTATGATGGAGACTATGATTCCCCCACAAGTCGGGATGAGATTCTGGACGAAAAAAAAGAGGCCATAAAAAAGAGAAAAAGGCCCAAATAAAAAAAGGGAGAAAAAGAGAGAAGGGGCAAAGTTACTATCCTTTTTCCACACTTGTGCTTCAAAGTAGCACCATGATCTTCATGATAGAGAGTCTCCTATTTTGTTACTTTAATATACTAGTGGGAATTTATATTTGTAGAACTTGGCTTGTATATTCCAATGATGGGCTTCCTCAAAATGCCCTAGGTCTTCGTGAGAAAGCAAGTTGGATGCACACCCACTTAGTTTCTTTTGTTGAGCTTTCATATATTTATAGCTCTAGTGCATCCGTTGGATGGCAATCTCTACTCCTTGCATTGACATCAATTGATGGGCATCTTCATAGCCGTTGATTAGCCGCGTCAATGTGAGACTTTGTCCCTTTTTGTCTTCTCACACAACCTCCATCATCATATTCTATTCCACCCATAGTGTTATGTCCATGGCTCACGCTCATATATTGCGTGAAAGTTGAAAGAGTTTGAAAAGGCTAAGTATGAGACAATTGGTTGGCTTGTCATCGGGGTTGTGCATGATGGGAGCATTTTGTGTGACGAAAATGAAGCATGGCCAAACTATATGATTTTGTAGGGATAAGCTTTCTTTGGCTATGTTATTTTGATAAGACGTAATTGCTTGGTTAGCATGCTTGAAGTATTATTATTTTTATGTCAATATTAAACTTCTATCTAGAATCTTTTGGATCTAAACATTCATGCCGCAATAAAGAAAATTACATTGAAAATTATGTTAAGTAGCATTCCACATTAAAAAAATCTGTTTTTTTCATTTACCTACTCGAGGACGAGCAGGAATTAAGCTTGGGGATGCTTGATACGTCTCCAACGTATCTATAGTTTTTTATTGTTCCATGCTATTATATTATCTGTTTTGGATGTTTAATGGGCTTTATTATGCACTTTTATATTATTTTTGGGACTAACATATTAACCGAAGGCCCAGTGCAAATTGTTGTTTTTTGCCTATTTCAGTGTTTCACAGAAAAGGAATATCAAACAGAACGAAACCTTCGCGAGGATCTTTTTTGGAACAAACGCAATCCAGAAGACTTGGAGTGGAAGTCAAGGAAGCAACGAGGCAGCCACGAGGTAGGGTGGCGCGCCTAGGGGGTAGGCGCGCCCCCACGCTCGTGGGCCCCACAGAGCTCCACCGACCTACTTCTTTTGCCTATATATACTCTTATACCCTGAAAACATCCAGGGGAGCCACGAAACGACTTTTCCACCGCCGCACACTTCTGTACCCATGAGATCCCATCATGGGACCTTTTCCGATGATCTGCCGGAGGGGGATTCTATCACGGAGGGCTTCTACATCAACACCATAGCCTCTCCGATGATGTGTGAGTAGTTTACCACAGACCTTCGGGTCCATAGTTATGTAACGCCCTCGATGCGGCTATATCTCCCACGTGTCGAAGCATGACTTAGAGGCATAACCGCATTGAAAGCAATGTCGCAAGTGAGGTAATCTTCACACAACCCATGTAATACATAAGGAAAAGAGTTACATAGTTGGCTTACAATCGCCACTTCACACAATACATGAATAAAGCATTACATCAACCAGATACAATCACGGGGACTCAGCAATCTCACACCCTCGTGATCAAGACTATTTAAGCTTATGGGTAAGGTAAAGGTATGAGGTGGAGCTGCAACAAGCGACTAGCATATATGGTGGCTAACATACGCAAATGAGAGCGAGAAGAGAAGGCAATGCATGGTCGAGAAACTATGATCAAGAAGTGATCCTAGAACAACCTACGATCAAGCATAACTCCAACACCGTGTTCACTTCCCGGACTCCGCCGAGAAGAGACCATCATGGTTACACACGCGGTTGATGTATTTTCATTAAGATAAACTTCAGGTTTTCTACAACCGGACATTAACAAATTCCCATCTGCCCATAACCGCGGGCACGGCTTTCGAAAGTTCAAATCCCTGCAGGGGTGTCCCAACTTAGCCCATCACAATCTCTCACGGTCAACGAAGGATATTCCTTCTAGCGGGAAGACCCGATCAGACTCGGAATCCCGGTTACAAGACATCCTCGACAATGGTAAAACAAGTCCAGCAACACCGCCCAAATGTGCTGACAAATCCCGATAGGAGCTGCACATATCTCGTTCTCAGGGCACACTCAGATAGGTCAAGCTACGAGTAAAACCAGCCCTCGAGTTTCCCCAAGGTGGCCCCGCAGGCTGCCCGGTTCGGACCAACACTTAGAGAAGCACTGGCCCGGGGGGTTTAAATAAAGATGACTCTAGAGAGAGCGACTCCCAAGGGAAAAGTAGGTGGTGGTGAGGCAAATGGTAAAACCAAGGTTGGGCATTGTTGGAGGAGTTTTATTCAAGGCGAACTGTCAAGGGGTTCCCATTATAACCCAACCGCGTAAGGAACGCAAAATCCGGGAACATAACACCGATATGACGGAAACTAGGGCGGTAGGAGTGGAACAAAACACCAGGCATAAGGCCGAGCCTTCCACCCTTTACCAAGTATATAGATGCATTAATTAAATAAGATATATTGTGATATCCCAACAAGTAAACAATGTTCCAACAAGGAACGATCTCCATGTTCCAACAAGGAACAAACTTCAATCTTCACCTGCAACTAACAACGCTATAAGAGGGGCTGAGCAAAGCGGTAACATAGCCAAACAACGGTTTGCTAGGACAAGGTGGGTTAGAGGCTTGGCTTAACAATATGGGAGGCATGATAAGCAAGTGGTAGGCATCGCAGCATAGGCATAGCAAAAGAGAGAGCATCTAGCAAAGCAAAGATAGTAGTGATTTCGAGGGTATGATCATCTTGCCTGCAAAGTTGTCAGAGTTGACTGGATCCTCGAAAGCAAACTCAATGGGCTCCTCGTTAGCGAACTCGTCTCCCGTCTCTACCCAAAAAAGACAAACAAGCAAATGGAACACAATCAACCATGTGCAAAGCTCAAACAATATGATGCAATGATGGTATACTATGCGGGATGCAATGCGAGATGCATATGCAAGATTTGACAAGGATGCATGAACCTGGACCCAACTTGGAAATCCAAGTGTGCCACTGGAAATATGAGATGAAATCGCTTGAAAACGATATAAAGAACCCCGGAATCGAAGCTACGGTTTGGAAATGGCAAGCGATTCAAATATAGCCACGTTCTGCGATTTACAGCAAGTAGCCATCTAAATGCAACAAGATAACATGCTACAGCACCCAAACATGGCACCAAAATACATGGCAGAGATCCATTCATGATGCTTAACAAAAGTCTAGCACTGAGCTACGGCCAATTCATCCATTAACAGGTTCAAACAAGCATGGCAAAAATGCATTTGAGAAACAGATTTCAGACTTAGTGAAATTAACACTTGTCTGGAATTTCAGATCAGATAGCACTCTTTGGAGCACGAAAACTATATGCTACAGGATCTGAACATGGCAAAGTAAAGCATGGCGTGAAGCTACTCAAAGAGCTTAACAAAAGTCCCTTAGTGACCTTGATCCAAAAGGGATCAGAAAATACAATTGCAAGCATGTGAACATGGCAAAAACATAATCAGTTCTCAGACTTGGTGAAAACTGGAGCATGCTGAAACAGATATCAAGTAGGCATGTTTACGAGCTCGATGCACTCACTACAGAGCAATTCATGACAATAAAAGCATACACCCATCAAGAATACACAAAATGCAAGCTAGACATGGTAAGAACAATAGCATAGCATGCACGGTTCAACTACAACATCCTCGGCAAAATCGCTAACAAGTAGACAATCCGCCCAGATTCACGAAATAGCAAAAGTAGAGCTCGATTGACTCAAGCTAGGGTGCTCCATAATTGCAAACAAAGACATGGATGGATAGAGCACTATAATATTAACAAAACATCCTTACTGATCATCCTCAAAAGAGGCACGGATCACTAGGAAACAACATGAACATAAGGCCATATGAGATAAACAGGTCAAGGACTTAGTGGAAATGCTAAGTCCCTGAAATCAGCATTACCAAGTGCCTCACTTTGCGAGCTTGTGCTAGTCACCACACACATCACAAAAATACATGGGTTGCACCTCTGGAAAGATGGCAAAACCCTTAACAAAACATATGTAGAGCCCATGGGCATATCATGCACACAATAATCATGGCAAAAACGACAAATATCTAAATGGAGCAGAAGATCTGACAAATATCTCAAGTAGCACTATTCCAACAAAATTTCGGGCATCAAGATGAACTCAAATGAAAATGATGCAGTGATATGAAATGATGTACTCTCTGATACGAACATTTTGATATGCTATATGCCCAAAACGGAGCTACGGATGAGGAGATACGGCATGACGAACATAGGCAAAAAATTAGGGTTAGGGACGGAAAGTCAACCCGAGACAAATCCGGATCTGGATCTACTGTTCACGCGCGGAACGAGGATCACCGGAGACGGAGTCGAGGTCGCCAGAGAAGGGGCCGGCCGGAACTTGGTGCGGCACACGCCGGCGCGGGAGGAAGGCGGCGGGGACGGCGACGTTGGCGGCGAGAAGTGCGGCGGCGCGGCGCGGGGCCGAGCCGGCGGGGATGGAGCTTGGCTCCGGCTGGCGAGGGATGCTGCGGCCGCCGGCGATGTCACGGTGGAGCTGGGCGGCGCGGGCGCCCGGAGATGGAGGAGAGGGCGGCGCGGGCGGCGAGGTGCCTCGGCTCGGAACGGCGGCGTGGAGGGCCGGAGATGGGCTCCCGGGCCCACGGCGGTGAAGTGGGCGCGCCCGCCACGTGGCGCACTGCGGTTGGGGCGGCGGCGATGTCCGGTGCGTCCCGGACGTGTCCGGCGCGCCGGATGGACGGGGACTATGGTTAGGGTTGGAGTGGATCCGGGATTTTCGGGAAGGGGCTATATATGGGCATAGGAGGAGCTAGGAGAGTCCAAATGAGGTGCGGTTTTTGGCCACGTGATCGTGGTCGAACGCTCTAGATGATGGAGAGGGTTTTGGTGAGTTTTGGGCCAACTTGGAGGGGTGTTGGGCTGCACACACACGAGGCCTTTTCGGTCCCTCGGTTAATCGTTGGAGTATCAAACGAAGTCCAAATGGTACGAAACTTGACAGGCGGTCTACTGGTAGTAAACCAAGGCCGCTTGACAAGTCTCGGTCCAATGCGGAAATGTTTAATCTCCACACACGAAAGAAAGGTAGAAATGACCACCGGAGGAGAACGAAGCGCCGGAATGCAAAACGGACAACGGGGAAAATGCTCGGATGCATGAGATGAACACATATGCAAATGCAATGCACATGATGACATGATAAGAGATGCATGACAATGATAACAACACACGGAGACAAAAACCCGAACCCGAGAAAATAAAATAACTTAATGCCGGAAACGGCAAGAGTTGGATTATATATTGGGAAAGTCATATCCGGGGTGTTACAACACTCCACCACTACGAAAGGATCTCGTCCCGAGATCTAGGACTGAAAGAACACCGGGTACTCAGAACGGAGGTGATCCTCGCGTTCCCAGGTAGCTTCACGGTCGGAATGGTGTGACCACTTGACTTTGAGGAATTTGATTGACTTGTTGCGAATCTTGCATTCAGTCTCTTCGAGAATAGCAATGGGGTACTCACGATAGGAGAGATCTTCTTGGAGCTCAATGTCCTCGAAGTTGACGGTGCGGTCAGGAGTCTTGAAGCACTTTCGGAGCTGAGAGACATGGAACACGTCATGAACATTTGCAAAGTTTGAAGGAAGCTCGAGTTGATAGGCGAGATCACCTCTCTTGCTAACAATCTTGAAAGGTCCCACGTATCTAGGGGCAAGCTTCCCTTTGATACCGAAGCGACGAGTAGCTTTCATAGGAGAGACGCGGAGGTAAACATGATCTCCGATCTCGAAAGCCAGATCACGGTGCTTACTATCATAGTAGCTCTTCTGGCGGGATTGGGCTGCTTTGAGGTTATCTCGATTGACTTTGCACATTTCCTCTGCCTCTGTGATTAAGTCATTCCCGAGAAGCTGACGTTCACCGGTTTCAGACCAGTTGAGAGGGGTACGGCACTTCCTGCCATACAGAATTTAAAATGGGGCCTTGCCCGAACTTTCATGAAAACTGTTGTTGTAGGAGAGTTCAGCATAAGGAAGACAATCCTCCCACTTCATGCCGAAGGAGATCACACAAGCCCTGAGCATATCTTCAAGAATCTGGTTGACACGCTCGACTTGACCGCTAGTTTGAGGATGGAAAGCTGTGCTGAAACGGAGCGACTCCCAAGGGAAAAGTAGGTGGTGGTGAGGCAAATGGTAAAACCAAGGTTGGGCATTGTTGGAGGAGTTTTATTCAAGGCGAACTGTCAAGGGGTTCCCATTATAACCCAACCGCGTAAGGAACGCAAAATCCGGGAACATAACACCGATATGACGGAAACTAGGGCGGTAGGAGTGGAACAAAACACCAGGCATAAGGCCGAGCCTTCCACCCTTTACCAAGTATATAGATGCATTAATTAAATAAGATATATTGTGATATCCCAACAAGTAAACAATGTTCCAACAAGGAACGATCTCCATGTTCCAACAAGGAACAAACTTCAATCTTCACCTGCAACTAACAACGCTATAAGAGGGGCTGAGCAAAGCGGTAACATAGCCAAACAACGGTTTGCTAGGACAAGGTGGGTTAGAGGCTTGGCTTAACAATATGGGAGGCATGATAAGCAAGTGGTAGGTATCGCAGCATAGGCATAGAAAAGAGCGAGCAACTAGCAAGCAAAGATAGAAGTGATTTCGAGGGTATGGTCATCTTGCCTGAGATCCCGCAAGGAAGAAGAACGAGTCCATGAAGACGACAAACGGACGTAGACGAACGGGTCCTCACAAATGCGACGTTACTGGAACCAACCCGAAGAAGCAAACACTGGAAAGAAGCACACAACATAGTAAACAAACCACACATGAACATGGTATGATATGCGGGATGCGGTATGCGATGCATATGCATGATTGGGAAAGGAATGAATGAACCTGGCCTCAACTTGGAAATCCAAGAGTGCCACTGGAAAGGTGAGGTGATTTCGGTTGAAATCGATATAAAGATCACCGGAATCGGATGCACGGTTTGGGAATGGCGAGCAAAACAAATATGGTACCGGTCTGCGATAAACAGCAAGTAGCCATCTAAATACATCAAGATAATTATGCTACAGCACTCAAACATGGCAAAAAAAATACATGGCAGGGATCCACTCATGATGCTTAACAAAAGATGAACACTGAGCTACGGCTAATTCATCCATTAACAGGTTCAAACAAGCATGGCAAAAATGCAAATCATAAACAGGTTTCAGACTTAGTGAAATTAACACAAGCCTGGAATTTCAGATCAGGTAGCACACTTTGGAGCATGAAAACTATATGCTACAGGAACTTAACATGGCAAAGCAAGGCATGGATGGATAGGTTGCTCCATAAATGCAAACAAAGACATGGATGGATAGAGCACCACAAGATTAACAAAACATCCTTACTGAGCATCCTCAAAAGAGGCACGGATCACTAGGAAACAACATGAACATATGGCATATTGATAAGAACAGATCAAGGACTTAGTGAAATTCTAAGTCCCTGAAATCAGCATTAACGAATGCACCACTTTGCAAGCTTGTGCTAGTCACCACACATATCACAAAAATACATGGATAGCACCTCTAGAAATATGACATGGCATATAACAAAACTAATGTAGGGCTCAGGAGCATATAATGCACACATTAATCATGGCAAAAATGACAAATAGCTATTTGGTGCAGCAGATCTGACAATTAACTCAAATAGCTCTCTTTCAACAGCATTTCGGGCATCAAGATGAGCTCAAATGAAAATGATGAAATGAGATGAAATTATGTGATCTCTGAGGCGAACATTTTGATATGCTACACGGCCAAAACGAAGCTAAGGATGCGGAGTTACGACATGATGAATATGTGCATTTGAATCTGGAAATCGGGGACTTAGCCGAAATTATACCTCGCAAAACGGCTCTAGGGTTTCGGGCACGTTGTACGAGGTGCGCCTGGATCTTCGCCGGAAAAGCTTGATCTCGCCAGAGTACTTGACAGAGAGGAGGACGGGGTCGCCGGGAGGGTCGAGGCGGCGGAGGGCCGCCGGGGAGAGGCCGAACTGCGGCGGCGCGCGCGGAGGAGGTCGCCGGCGAGGCGCCGGCGGCGGGCATACATGGCGGCGGGGCGATGGGCCGCGGCGAGGTGCGGGCCGCCGGTGGGATGGCGCGGCGAGCTCGCGGTGGCCGGCGCTGCTCCGACGACCGGACGCGGAGAAGGCGGCGGAGCAGCTCGGGAGCCAGGCGGCGTCGTCGGGCGCTCCAGGCGCGGGGCACCTCGATGGGCTCGGGGCCCGCATCGGGCCGAGCGGGCCGTGGCGACGGAAGGCGGCGCGATGACAAGTGGCGGCGGCGGATTCATCGGAGGGCGGCGGTTGGACATGTCCGGGCGGGGAAAAAGTGTCCGGCGGCGCGGGGAGGACGAAGTTAGGGTTTGGACTGCGCGAAAAATCGGGGAGAGCCACATATTTATAGGTAGAGGGAGCTAGGAGAGTCCAAATGAGGTGCGGTTTTTGGCCACGCAATCGTGATCGAACGACCGAGATGATGGAGGAGGTTTAGGTGGGTTTTGGGCCAAATTGGAAGGGTGTTGGGCTGCAACACACATGAGGCCTTTTCGGTCCCTCGGTTAACCGTTGGAGTATCAAACGAAGTCCAAATGGTACGAAACTTGACAGATGGTCTACCGGTAGTAAACCAAGGCCGCTTGGCAAGTCTCGGTCCAATCCGGAAATGTTTAACACCCGCACACGAAAAGAGGTAGAAAGGGACACCGGGTGACATAGAAGCGCCAGATTGCAAAACGGACAACGGGGAAAGTGCTTGGATGCATGAGACAAACATGTATGCAAATGAAATGCACATGATGACATGATAGGCAATGCATGACACGCAAGAAATGACATGGAAACGTCGGCGAATAACTGGAGGACACCTGGCACATCGGTCTCAGGGCGCTACAACACTCCACCACTACGAGAGGATCTCGTCCCGAGATCTAGGCACCGGAGGGACAAGCGGAAAAGAAAGAGAAGAGGTAAAACTAAGTTGCTCCTTTGACAAACGAGTGAAACCAAAGAACCTTGAAAAGGTTAAGCTATATCGAGACAAGAATACAACGGAGATAAATGAAGTTGAAAGCACTCCGGTAGGGAAGAGGAAACAAGGAAGAACAAATTCGAACAGCACTCCGGTTGAGAAGGGATGCAAGACTGATAAAATGAAAGAACTTTAGCAGCGGGCACACACTCCGGTTAAATGGATAAGCATGACAAGGACAAGAAGAAGGTTTGAAGAGAGCAGCAACACAATTCCTCCGGGAGAGAGAAATAGAAGATAGATGATTAAAATAAAAGAATGGAGAAGAAAATGCCAACTTCTGCCACAAAAGAGTTTGAAAAGGCATCTTTAGGAGAAGGGTCGAACAGAATTGTAGGAACACCAACAACGAAAATAATATGCTTGATATGGTCTTATGGAATACATCTCAAATTATGAGGTGACATTCTGCCACTGACGAAAAATAATGGATTGGATTGTTATCAACAAGGAGACGAGAAACTAATTTCACCGGGAAGGATAGATGAACAACTTCGATCATATATTATCACCATTAATAGCATTAATCCTTAGGAAAAGCTTTAGGTGAAATATAACACCAAATAACTCCAATGACGAAATTGATGGATTTAAAATATCTCATTCTTAACAACATGTGAAACACGGAACATGAACTCAAATTATCAAGAATGACATAATACCACCTCTATTGATACGGAAGGAAGAATTGCACTCCAGATTGCAAGATGAAGAATACTTGAGCTCCTTAGAAAAGAATCTCGATGAAAACTTCGAGAAGGGATAAAATCCTTGATGAACCATCATGCAGAACCTTCATGAAGAACTCCGTTAAGAAAAAGAATGATCAAACGGAAGGAAAGAGAAGTTGAAAACACAAGGTGAATCCTTGTGCTGATTTAGATGAATCTCCATGGTGAAATAATTGAGAGAACTTGGAACTCCGGGAAAAAGAGAAGATTAAACAATTGAATTCAGGAATTTGATGGACCTCCGGAATAAGGAATTAATCACTATGAAGAAACAAGAATAAGAATTACGTCATGCTTATCCTTCATCAATTTAAATTGATGACGAGCAAACGGATTTGGCATACTACTTATTCTCGTTGGAAAGGATTAAGAGAGATACCGATAACGTGATAAGGTCTTCAACGAAACACCGGTAGGGTTGAAAAGAATGAAAGAATTGATATGATAACCATGGAAGAGAAACTTGAGCAAACCACCGTAAGAATTGAAAAGAACGAAGAAAAGATAAATAAACACCAGGAAGAATTAGAGAACGAATCAGGATACTTGAGGGAAATTGATACATGAGAACGAAAGGATCACGACTAATTAGAGAATATTTGAATGATGCACCGGTAAGATTGGAGGATGATAACTGGAAGCTAGAATGACTAATATTTGAAAAGATGGCCTTCGGAGTAAAGAAATGGAAACAACTCATGAAATGCTCCGGATAGGTGAAAAGAATACTCACAATCAAAACAATTATGAGAGGATGGTAGTAAGCTAGCATCACAAATCTTGAAGAGAAAGGAGCAAGATTGAGAGAAAAATCTTCTTCGGTCTTCAAATGTTGAGAATGACGACGAGAAACACCACCGTGAATAGTTGAGATACTCCGGAACGACGAATTGAAAGGTTGAGCCAACATTGAAAAGAATTTGAAAGATCTTGGAGAAAAACATTTGACTGATGACAAATCATTCTTATGTCAAACTTTGAAAAGAAATTTGAGGGTAGCTCCGGGAAAATAGGAGAGTCAGGTAAGATCCTGGGAAAAGACCTGTGGGTTAGGGCCCACTCAAAAGAACACCATTGAAAAGATTTAAAAGAGAGATTGCACCGGTTGAATTAAATAACTTGAATGAGATAACAACCTCGAAAGATCTTGAATGAATGCAGAGTGGAAAACACGAATCTTCTGAGATATCTTTAGCTCTCCGGAACAATTGAATAGCAAACGGGGAATGATTGAGAGGTACGCCGACAAGAGAAGACATTTAAAACAAGGAAATGATGTGACCAACACAGAAAACTTGAATTGAATCCACCAGAGAAGAAAAAGAATGAAGAATGATGAACTTGAAGCTCCGTTAGAATGTTCCTGAGAATCACCGGATACGAATATTGACGGAAAAGAATGGAGAGACTTCTCATCAATAAAAAGATACTTGATTAAGAAATCTGAGTCCTTGAAGAAACAAGGGGGGGTGGGCGGGAAAAACAAGGTAACTTGGAGACGGATGAAGCAAACACCATTGAGAAGAAGTGATAATTGATCTTACTGATGTTGAAATGATCGGATCCACTTGAAGAGAAAACATGCCGGTTGAAAAGGGTTGACATGACAAACTCAATGATCAAGAAGGATTAGTATTCACATCGGAGTATGGGAACACCATTTGGGGAAGGTATGGAATCAACATTTGACTTCGAAGCAACTCGAATACCACAACTCAAAACAAAAACAAAGGATTGGCTTGTAGAATAAGCCAGAACAAACATAAGATAGAGATTTCGTCCGAAGTTTTCGTGGTGGGGCCTACACGGGCTCGATCGTACAGCACCATCATGTACAAGGCAGTGCACATGACATACGAAGCGTCCCCGAGTCGGCATAGCCAAGGACTCTTTAAGACACAACGAGACCACTATAAAACCGACCGTGAATAGGCGGACCACTAGACGTCGAACCCCAATTTCATATCATACATCTGTCGGAAAGATATCCTAAGATCTACTTGAACTCCCACTTATAAACTCCCGAAATTTTTCCAGTTATGCATTCAGGTGTTGGGGATACAGGGGAAGCATAATATCTCACCCAAAACTAGCAAATCCTACATCCAGCTGTATCCATCCTTCAACACATAACCAAGAAAACCTTCGGAAATCGTCTACCTCAACCTTCGAAAAGCATCCGTTATACGAGTTATGGCAATACTCCCGAACTCCCGCCCCAGTACTAGGTGGCGTCGAGGTTATCTCACCAACAACTCCATAAAAGAGATTTTCGATGTCGTCGAAACTAATCTCAGGTATTCCAGAACCGCAACGATAAAATTGTGACGACAACACCTCGGAGCTCAACTCCCCGGGACACTGCCATAACCCCTAAATGACAGGAGGCACCAAGAACAATGTTCTCGTCACAAATCGATCGGAACGATTCCAAGATACTCGCGTGATCCTAAATTTTTTTAGTGAAATTTGAGAAGAGAATAGTCAAAACTCTATGTCAGGATGCCTTACCAGAGCGATGAGGGGACTGGGGAGTAAAAAGAATTCCTAAAACTCTCCGATATATAATTCCTAAAAGACTCGAAACATTTTTTTTCTAGACTCAACTCGTCCGCTAATTCGATCAAGCAGTGGGGGCTCCTAAGGTTGGGGAAGGCTCTGATACCAACTTGTAACGCCCTCGATGCGGCTATATCTCCCACGTGTCGAAGCACGACTTAGAGGCATAACCGCATTGAAAGCAATGTCGCAAGTGAGGTAATCTTCACACAACCCATATAATACATAAGGGAAAGAGTTACATAGTTGGCTTACAATCGCCACTTCACACAATACATGAATAAAGCATTACATCAACCAGATACAATCAAGGCCCGACTACGGAACCCAAAACAAAAGAAGACTACCCCAAAAGCGACACGGTCCCCGATCGACCCCAACTGGGCTCCACTACTGATCGACTAGAACGAAACAACACAAAGGACAAGATCTTCATCGAGCTCCTCCTTGAGCTTGGTTGCGTCACCTGCTTGGTCTCATCGGCACCCGCAAGCTGGTTTTGGAAGTATCTATGAGTCACGGGGACTCAGCAATCTCACACCCTCGCGATCAAGACTATTTAAGCTTATGGGTAAGGTAAAGGTATGAGGTGGAGCTGCAGCAAGCGACTAGCATATATGGTGGCTAACATACGCAAATGAGAGCGAGAAGAGAAGGCAATGCATGGTCGAGAAACTATGATCAAGAAGTGATCCTAGAACAACCTACGATCAAGCATAACTCCAACACCGTGTTCACTTCCCAGACTCCGCCGAGAAGAGACCATCACGGTTACACACGCGGTTGATGTATTTTAATTAAGATAAACTTTAGGTTTTCTACAACCGGACATTAACAAATTCCCATCTGCCCATAACCGCGGGCACGACTTTCGAAAGTTCAAATCCCTACAGGGGTGTCCCAACTTAGCCCATCACAAGCTCTCACGGTCAACGAAGGATATTCCTTCTAGCGGGAAGACCCAATCAGACTCGGAATCCCGGTTACAAGACATCCTCGACAATGGTAAAACAAGTCTAGCAACACTGCTCGAATGTGCTGACAAATCCCGATAGGAGCTGCACATATCTCGTTCTCAGGGCACACTCAGATAGGTCAAGCTACGAGTAAAACCAGCCCTCGAGTTTCCCCGAGGTGGCCCCGCAGGCTGCCCGGTTCGGACCAACACTTAGAGAAGCACTGGCCCGGGGGGTTAAAATAAAGATGACTCTAGAGAGAGCGACTCCCAAGGGAAAAGTAGGTGGTGGTGAGGCAAATGGTAAAACCAAGGTTAGGCATTGTTGGAGGAGTTTAAACCCAACCGCGTAAGGAACGCAAAATCCGGGAACATAACACCGATATGACGAAAACTAGGGCGGCAGGAGTGGAACAAAACACCAGGCATAAGGCCGAGCCTTCCACCCTTTACCAAGTATATAGATGCATTAATTAAATAAGATATATTGTGATATCCCAACAAGTAAACAATGTTCCAACAAGGAACGATCTCCATGTTCCAACAAGGAACAAACTTCAATCTTCACCTGCAACTAACAACGATATAAGAGGGGCTGAGCAAAGCGGTAACATAGCCAAATAACGGTTTGCTAGGACAAGGTGGGTTAGAGGCTTGGCTTAACAATATGGGAGGCATGATAAGCAAGTGGTAGGTATCGCAGCATAGGCATAGAAAAAAAGCGAGCAACTAGCAAGCAAAGATAGAAGTGATTTCGAGGGTATGGTCATCTTGCCTGAGATCCCGCAAGGAAGAAGAACGAGTCCATGAAGAAGACAAATGGACGTAGACGAACGGGTCCTCACAAACGCGACGTTACCGGAACCAACCCAAAGAAGCAAACACCGGAAAGAAGCACACAACATAGTAAACAAACCACACATGAACATGGTATGATATGCGGGATGCGGTATGCGATGCATATGCATGATTGGGAAAGGAATGAATGAACCTGGCCTCAACTTGGAAATCCAAGAGTGCCACTGGAAAGGTGAGGTGATTTCGGTTGAAATAGATATAAAGATCACCGGAATCGGATGCACGGTTTGGGAATGGCGAGCAAAACAAATATGGTACCGGTCTGTGATAAATAGCAAGTAGCCATCTAAATGCATCAAGATAATTATGCTACAGCACTCAAACATGGCAAAAAAATACATGACAGGGATCCACTCATGATGCTTAACAAAAGATGAACACTGAGCTACGGCTAATTCATCCATTAACAGGTTCAAACAAGCATGGAAAAAATGCAAATGATAAACAAGTTCCAGACTTAGTGAAATTAACACAAGCCTGGAATTTCAGATCAGGTAGCACACTTTGGAGCACGAAAACTATATGCTACAGGAACTTAACATGGCAAAGCAAGGCATGGATGGATAGGTTGCTCCATAAATGCAAACAAAGACATCGATGGATAAAGCACCACAAGATTAACAAAACATCCTTACTGATCATCCTCAAAAGAGGCACGGATCACTAGGAAACAACATGAACATATGGCATATTGATAAGAAACAGATCAAGGACTTAGTGAAATTCTAAGTCCCTGAAATCAGCATTAACGAATGCACCACTTTGCAAGCTAGTGCTAGTCACCACACATATCATAAAAATACATGGATAGCACCTCTGGAGAGATGGCATGGCATATAACAAAACTCATGTAGAGCTCAGGAGCATATCATGCACACATTAATCATGGCAAAAATGACAAATAGCTATTTGGTGCAGCAGATCTGACAATTAACTCAAATAGCTCTCTTTCAACAACATTTCGGGCATCAAGATGAGCTCAAATGAAAATGATGAAATGAGATGAAATGATGTGATCTCTAAGAAGAACATTTTGATATGCTACACGCCAAAACGAAGCTAAGGATGCGGTGTTACGACATGATGAATATGTGCATTTGAATCTGGAAATCGGGGACTTAGCCGAAATTATACCTCACAAAATGGCTCTAGGGTTTCGGGCACGTTGTACGAGGTGCGCCTGGATCTTCGCCGGAAAAGCTTGATCTCGCCAGAGTACTTGACAAGAGGAGGACGGGGTCGCCGGGAGGGTCGAGGCGGCGGAGGGGCGCCGGGGAGAGGCCGGACTGCGGCGGCGCGCGCGGAGGAGGTCACCGGCGAGGCGCCGGCGGCGGGCGTACATGGCGGCGGGGCGATGGGCCGCGGCGAGGTGCGGGCCGCCGGTGTGGGATGGAGCGGCGAGGTGCGGGCCGCCGGTGGGATGGCGCGGCGAGCTCGCGATGGCCGGCGCTGCTCCGATGACCGGACGCGGAGAAGGCGGCGGAGCAGCTCGGGAGCCAGGCGGCGGCGTCGGGCGCTCCAGGCGCGGGGCGCCTCGATGGGCTCGGGGTCCCGCTTCAGGCCAAGCGGGCCGCGACGATGGAAGGCGTCATGAATACAAGTGGCGGCGGCGGATTCGTCGGAGGGCGGCGGTTGGACATGTCCGGGCGGGGAAAAAGTGTCCGGCGGCGCGGGGAGGACGAAGTTAGGGTTTGGACTGCGCGAAAAATCGGGGAGAGCCACATATTTATAGGTAGACGGAGCTAGGAGAGTCCAAATGAGGTGCGGTTTTCGGCCACGCGATCGTGATTGAACGACCGAGATGATGGAGGAGGTTTAGGTGGGTTTTGGGCCAAATTGGAAGGGTGTTGGGCTGCAACACACACGAGGCCTTTTCGGTCCCTCGGTTAACCGTTGGAGTATCAAACGAAGTCCAAATGGTACGAAACTTGACAGACGGTCTACCGGTAGTAAACCAAGGCCGCTTGGCAAGTCTCGGTCCAATGCGGAAATGTTTAACACCCGCACACGAAAAGAGGTAGAAAGGGACACCGGGTGACATAGAAGCGCCGGATTGCAAAACGGACAACGGGGAAAGTGCTCGGATGCATGAGACGAACATGTATGCAAATGAAATGCACATGATGACATGATATGCAATGCATGACACGCAAGCAATGACATGGCAACGTCGGCGAATAACTGGAGGACACCTGGCACATCGGTCTCGGGGCACTACAAGTTATTACCTAGATGGCTTCTTCTCTCTCTTTGGTTCTCAATACAAAGTTCTCCTCGATGTTCTTGGACATCTATTCGATGTAATACTTTTTGTGGTGTGTTTGCCGAGATCCGATGAATTGTGGGTTTACGATCAAGTTTATCTATGAACAATATTTGATTCTTCTTTGAATTCTTATATGCATCATTTGATATCTTTGCAAGTCTCTTCGAATTATCAGTTTGATTTGGCCTACTAGATTGATCTTTCTTGCAATGGGAGAAGTGCTTAGCTTTGGGTTCAATCTTGCGGTGCTCGATCCCAGTGACAGAAAGGGAACCGACACGTATTGTATTGTGGCCATCGAGGATAAAAAGATGGGTTTTATATTGTATTGCTTGAGTTTATCCCTCTACATCATGTCATCTTGCCTAATGCGTTACTCTGTTCTTATGAACTTAATACTCTAGATGCATGCTGGATAGCGGTCGATGTGTGGAGTAATAGTAGTAGCTGAAGAATCCTTTCGGTCTACTTGACATGGACGTGATGCCTATGTTTATGATCATGCCTAAATATTCTCATAGCTATGCACTTTTCTATCAATTGCTCGGCAGTAATTTGTTCACCCACCGTAATATATGCTATCTTGAGAGAAGCAACTACTGAAACCTATAGCCCCCGGGTCTACTTTACATCATATAAGTTTCCGATCTACAATTCTAGTTTACTATTTATTTTATTTTGCAACCTTTACTTTTCAATGTATACAACATAAATACCAAAAATATTTATCTTATTATCTTTATCATATCTCACTTTCGTAAGTGACCATGAAGGGATTGACAACCCCTTTATCTCGTTGGTTGCGAGGTTCTTGTTTGTTTGTGTAGGTACTAGGCGACTTGCGTGTAGTCTCCTACTGGATTGATACCTTTGGTCTCAAAAACTGAGGTAAATACTTACGCTACTTTGCTGCATCACCCTTTCCTTTTCAAGGGAAAACCAACGCATGATCAAGAGGTAGCACGTCGCTTTCCCCACCTCTGTGTCGAATGATGACAATGAAGACGACGGTCGCGCTTCACCACCGCATCGGAGCTACCTCATCTACGCCCTTGTCCACCACACCGGGTGGTCCACCGACAATGTCGGCAGCCGCAACCGACGTGCCTCATAGACACTGACTTCCACCGCATCAGGTGCGCTTCACCAATGCTGTCTCCCACCTCACCGGGGTTACTTCACCGAGCACATCGTCGCACCTCCCTCCCTGAGGCCTTTGGGGCTTCACCAACGGTCTCGTCCACTGCATCGTAGCGCTCCACTGCCACTCAAGATCTGCATCCGTGCGCGGCCAGCCAACGCATCACCCTCAACGCCTCTAAAGTGACACGCACTCTAGCAAGGCGAGCATGCCCAGACACCGGCCCGAACTAGGTATCCACATATCACTCCCTTGTGCACTGTTCCAATGATGTTTCGATATCCTTTCACTGCTCTCTTAGCTCACATGCCTATGCAACTCTGACTTTAACTCTAATTTCTTCTAGAGATATCATCTTAAATAAGCAAACCATTTTTTAGCGAAGCATGATGGCATGATGGGATTTGGTACACATCCTGCACACCGGCATAACCTTGTAAGTACCTGTCCTCTGGTACAACAGCTAGGTCGATTCCTCTTATTTGATCAACCATTCGCTATGTAAAAATGCAGAGGGGTATGCAAGGAGCACGAGGCTTGCACATCCAAGCAAGTGTTAACATGGACTTGTACATGGAACATCCCAAGCGCAAGCAGAGATGCAGTGAGCATGTACAACAAGCTAGCATAAGTCCCTGCATTTCATTTAATTCATACTGGCCTGCGTGTATGACTTGTGTGCAGTGGTGGATCCACGAATTCAAGTTAACATGGGTGAAAATTTAACTTAAAAAATACGAAGGCACTTGCACTCCGAAAATTAACATAACTTGAGAAATGTGAAGCTACATGCACTATGAAAACCAGCTAATGATCCAAAATAGTTCCAGATTATAGAACACTAAATGATGTAAGCACCAAAAACACAAAATGCAACATGGTGTACAAGGACTACTCTCATGGTCTGTACCTGCTTGAATTATTCATTCTCTGGCTGAAAATATCGAAGTGTAATTGCACCTATAACCAGTGCGCAGACTGCATATCAATATATCTATCCTGCACAAGTATGCCAATAGTTTCAAACAACGGATTTGATAAGTATTTATGCTACATTGTCATGATACAGGGACTTTCTGATAGATGGCCTTGACGTTTCCTTAAGCCATGAAAATGTACTATAATTTGCTTGTCATCAATGCCTACAAATCTCTATGTCTCTCTCAACATAGAAGATCATCATTAGACACTAAATCCTTAAATGGGAGCTTGCAAAATGCTTGCATTGGATTCCTCATTAGACACTATATGTTCATCACCAGGAGCATGTAAAATGTTTGCATCAAATCCTTCATTAGCAGTCTATTCAATAGACACTTCAGGATCAAGAACAACATGAGCTTGTATGTTTGCACCGGAAATTTTATTAGATACATCAGGTTCAGTCAGTTCAATATTGATTGGGGGAGTTATGGAATAAGCAAAAATTGGTTTCATTTTCTCATAGATTCCCTACATACAAGCAATTTTACAACACCATAAGGTTTAACTATTGGCCAAAAAGTGCATAGTTGAATTAGATAAAATCAGGGATGTGATGTACCTACTCGTTGCACATGCTACTCTTGCAAGCTGCGTCTGTCCATTTGCGCAAGCTCGATGCCATGCCCGTGTTGCTGCCGCTGCCTCCCACGTAGGCTACACCCAGATTTGGATCTCCATCTTCTTGTCCTTCCATTCGCTTGAAGCCCTGCGACCGGCGTCCAACGAGGGCGCGAGGATGTGATGTGTTAGTCTGTCTAGTGGCGACTAGGTTAGGAGCAAACCATACTGGAGGTTGGAGCGAACAAATTGGTATTTTTCCTGT